>NW_027596956.1:0-47500 GCF_964194155.1 Cetorhinus maximus | reverse complement strand
ATCAGTGTGGAGAAGTGTTAAGGGCTGGTCATACCCCCCACCCTGTGGAGCTCAGGGGTGTTAGAGTCTGAGTGCCAGCTGTCAATGACGCCGGAGCTGGCCAAGGGGGTGAGCCCTGGCTGCTTGGACTGAGCACCTCGCGGCTCGAGGGCCACGACTCGGATGTGCCCTGCGAGGTGTTCCTCAGCTGGGGTTGGCCAGGCTGCAATGGTGCTGCAGGTAGAGAGTGGACTAGTCAATGCTCCTCTGACCTTTCAGGAGAAGACGAGCCATAGCAACACTGAGGGGTTGGGGAAAGGTAGAGCACCCGGCCCAAACCTCCTAATCCTGACCAGGTACGAAATGGATGCATTGGTGCTGGAGAGCCACCACCCACCTCGGTCAGCCGGTCGTGGAGAGGCTGGGGTGTCAGACGAAGGTAAGAGTGCAGTGCACAGAGGTGAGAGTTTCAAATGGTGCTTACAGTCTTGTGCAGTCTTATCATTAATGGGAACCTCAAACCTGGAGTCCCCATTGATCATTGGAAGACGAGGGCATCATGATGCAGATCTCCATGGTCTCACCAGGGTGCCTGGCATACACAGTGACAGTGTGATGGCTATAAGTAATGACATGACGTTGTTTACCCTTAGATTCACCAGCAGGCACTCAATCGCAGGGCCCTAAAGGGCCACCCCTGACTACACTAATCCCATTTTCCAGCGCTTGGCCCATAGCCCTGGAGGCTATGGAAATACAAGTGAATATTTAAATACTTCTTAAATTTTACAAGAGTTTCTGACTCAACCACCCTTTCAGGCAGTGAGTTCCAGACTCCCACCATCCTCTGGGTGAAAAAATTCCTCCTCAACTCCCCAATTAGCCTTCTACCTCTTACCTTAAATCTATGCCCCCTGGTTATTGACCCCTATACTAATGGAGAAAGTGCCTTCCTACCCACCCTATCTAAGCCCCTCATAATCTTACACATCTCTATCAGGTCCCCTCTCAACCTTCACTGCTCCAAGGAAAATAACCCCAGCCTATCCAATTTTTCCCCATAGCTCAGACCATCCAGCCCAGGCAGCATCCTGGTATTGTAATATAGTTAGCCTTTTTTCTTGTTTAATAAATCTTTTATTCTTTTGTTAAAAGTTCAGCAGCTGCCTCCTGAGACTCTGTTCAGCAGTCACTCTCCATGTATCTAAACAAAATATAAAAGTCAGGATCTGCCAAGCTGGGATTTGGCTTGTCCAGTAGTAAGATCAGCTGGGGTCATGACAACAATCACAGTTCTGATAGAGCATCTACAATGAGGTTGTTTTTCCAACAACATGAACAAGATTGAAGTTGTAGGGTTGTAATATCAGACTCCAACAAAATAACTTACAGTTCTTATTGTGGAACTTCTCCAAAAACACTAAAGGATTATGATCCATGTAAACTGCCATCTTTCCTTTATTACTTGAAACAGATATTTCAAATTGTTGAAGAGCCAAGACCATTCTCAGGCCGGGATTTTATGACCCTACCTGCCGCCAAGATCTTCCAGTCCTGCCGAAAGCCAATGGGTTTTTGGCTGGCCCACCACATCTGCTTTCAATTGAGGATTATTTCTGTTGGTAAAAGTCGTCTCAAAAAATAACTGATTGGATGCTCAATTCCAGCACCATCCTCTTGTAAAAACACCACTGGCGTATCCCATCCATGGAGTATCCTCACTGCATGTCGTAATGACGACGATGATGTGTGACGCCCTCTGTGGACTGTATTGCAGGGCTCCACCAGACCGGTCCAGGCACCGGAACCTCATCTTCAGCATCCTGATGGTCTGCTCCACCAAGTTGCGAGCTGCTGCATGAGTCCCATTATAGTGTCGCTCTGCTGCAGTCTGAGGCCACCTCATGGGTGTCATCAGCCATTGCATCTGCGGGCAGCCCTTGTCCCCGAGGTGCCAACCCTGTAGCCTCTGTGGACCCTGGAAGGCTGCAGGGATCTGCGAGCGGCTCAGGATGTAGGCGTTGTGCACACTCCCTGGAAACCGGGCGCATACCTGCAGGATGTGTTTCTGGTGGCCGCACACCAGCTGCATGTTCAGTGAGTGGAGGCCCTTGTGGTTTATGAAGTCCAATGAGTGTAGCGATGGAGACCTGAGCACCACATGAGTGCAGTCAATCGCACCCTGTACCTGTGGGAATCCCGAGATCAGGGCGAATCCAATGGCCCTGGCATCCTGGCTGTCCCGGTCCCGGGCGAAATGCACAAAGTTGTTGCCATGGAGAAGATGGAATCTGTGACCTCATGGGTACATTTGTGGGTGGAGGCTTGTGAAATCCCACTGAGGTCACCTGTGGAGCCCTGAAAGGAGCAACTAGCATAGAAATTGAGCATCGCAGTCACTTTCACAGCCACTGGTAGTGGATACCCTCCATGTGCCCTTGGCACCAAGTCCTGCAGTAAGTGGCAGATGCGAGCCATCAGGCCCCTGGACATGTGGAGTCATCGGCAACACTGGTTCTCAGTCATCTGCAGGAATGGCAGGCGGCGTCTATAGACCCTGAGTCTAGACGCCGACCAGCCACAGCTCACTGTCGCTCCTGGGCAGATTGTGAGGGAGCTCCTGCTGCCCCTTCTTCATGAGGTCGCTGCTCCTGCCTTTGTGCAGCCAGGAGCCTCAGTCACTCTCCCCTCTGACTTCTATGCTCTCTGTGGGCCATCAGGCACACAGCTAGGTCACCAGGACCCATGATCCTGACGCGGTCCTCCTGCAGCATGAAAGAGAGAGAGATGTGGTTTTCATGGCTGTACTCAGCACCATTCCTGACCCTGTGTGACTGCCCCTTAATGCTTCCCGGAGAGTGCTGGCCACCCCTAGAGATGAGTGCGCTGTATGGCTGCCCTGTCAGCCTGCGATGTCGGGGAGCAAGGTCCTAACCGGGATGCTGAGATTGGAAGGGGCTGTTCGCACCTCCAGCAGTGACTGCTACATGGCCAGCACTGGCGAGGAGATTGTACAACGTGTGCAGCCCAACTGCTCCACGCTCCAGTAAAGTGGTGGCAGACTCGAAGTCTGTGCCCGGGGGGTGGGGGATGTGCAGTGGTGGGCAGTAAGGTACAGGGCGCTTGGTGGCCCTTTGGTGCCTCCATGTTGCTTACATGGCGGGTAGACTAGGAGCCCGACCCCAGTCACGTCCCTGTGGCTGTGCCTCATCTGTCTCAGTTGCAGAGGCAGGGTCAGTTTATACAGTGTCCCTAAAGCACGGCCACTTCTCTCCCTTACCCTACCCCCCACCTTGACTCGCTGCATGTGGGATGCAGCGCCAGGGCAGGACTTGACCCCCCCCACCACCCCACCACCTCAACAGTCGCCTCTGGGGCCAGGCATCAGTTGCCCCCCCTGCCCAGTGCCTCTGAGGCCTGTAAACAATGGGCGAGCTGTGGAGAAGCTGCTACTCACTCACCTCAGTTCCCCCAAAGTGACGGCCGCCAAGTGCACGTCTCCTGCTGTTGTGAGACATGTCGGCGTGCTTTCCCACCGGAGTGGACAGACCATGCGGTGGGGTTCCAAGAGCCTGGCGGGATGGCCTTTTAATTATATGCTAATGTATTACAATTAGCTCCCCGCACACCACCTATCACACAAGTGGGTTCAGAAAATTCCATCCTTAATCTTTTGAGGCCAATGTAACTATGTTTCGGAATTGGAGAGAAGTAGAGGTAGAACCATAGAACACTACAGCACAGAAAACAGGCCATTCGGCCCTTCTAGTCTGTGTCGAAATATTATTCCGCTAATCCCATTGACCTGCACCCAGTCCATAACCCTCCAGATCTCTCCCATCCATGTATCTATCTAATGTATTCTTAAAACTTAAGAGTGAGCCCGCATTTACCACATCAGATGGTAGCTCGTTCCACACTCTCACCACTCTCTGAGTGAAGAAGTTCCCCCTAATGTTCCCCCTAAACCTTTCCCCTTTCACCCTAAAGCCATGTCCTCTTGTGTTTATTTCTCCTAATCTAAGAGGAAAGAGCCTACTCGCATTTACTCTGTCTATACCCCTCACAATTTTGTAAACTTCTATCAAATCTCCTCTCATTCTTCTACGCTCCAAGGAATAAAGTCCTAACCTGTTTAATCTTTCCCTGTAACTCAACTCCTTAAGACCTGGCAACATCCTAGTAAATCTTCTCTGCACTCTCTCAATCTTACTGATATCCTTCCTGTAGTTAGGCGACCAGAACTGCACACAATACTCCAAAGTTGGCCTCACCAATGTCTTATACAACCTCACCATAACATTCCAACTCCTATACTCAATACTTTGATTTATGAAGGCCAGTATGCCAAAAGCTTTCTTTACAACCTTGTCTACCTGTGACGTCACTTTCAGGGAATTATGTATCTGAACTCCCAGATCCCTTTGTTCATCCGCACTCCTTAGTGCCCTACCATTTACTGTGTATGTCCTACCTTGGTTTGACCTTCCAAAATGCAACACCTCACACTTTTCTGCATTAAATTCCATCTGCCAATTTCTGGCCCATTTTTCCAGTTGGTCCAGATCTCTCTGCAAGCTTTGAAAGCCTTCCTCGCTGTCCACAACGCCTCCGATCTTAGTGTCATCAGCAAACTTGCTGATCCAATTCACCACATTATCATCCAAATCATTGATGTAGACAACAAACAACAATGGTCCCAGCACAGATCCCTGAGGCACACCACTTGTCACAGACCTCCAGTCTGAGAAGCAATCATCCACTACCACTCTCTGTATTCTCCCACACAGCCAATTTCGAATCCAGTTTACAACCTCTCCATGGATACCAAGTGTCTGAACCTTCTGAACTAACCTCCCATGTGGGACTTTGTCAAAGGCCTTACTAAAGTCCATGTAGACAACATCCACAGCCTTTCCTTCATCTACTTTCTTGGTAACCTCCTCGAAAAAGTCTACAAGGTTCGTTAAACACGACCTATCACGCACAAAGCCATGCTGACTATCCTTAATCAGCCCTTGGCTGTCCAAATAATTATATATCCGATCTCTCAGAACACCTTCCAATAATTTACCTACTACTGACGTCAGGCTCACTGGCCTGTAATTACCTGGTTTACTTTTGGAGCCTTTTTTAAACAACGGAACAACATGAGCTCCCTCCAATCCTCCGGCACCTCACCCGTGGCTAAGGACATTTTAAATATTTCTGCCAGGGCCCCTGCAATTTCTGCACTAGTCTCCCTCAAGGTCCGAGGGAATATCAAGTCAGGCCCGGGGTATTTATCTACCTTTATTCACTGTAAGGCAGCAAGCACCTCCTCCTCTTTAATCTCTATGTGTTCCATGACACTACTGCTTGTTTCCCTTCCTTCCTTATACACTATGCCAGTTTCCTGAGTAAATACTGATGCAAAAAAACTGTTTAAGATCTCCCCCATCTCGTGAGGCTCCACACATAGACGACCACTTTGACCTTCAAGAGGACCAATTGTGTCCCTTACTATCCTTTTTACTCTTAATATACTTGTAGAAACCCTTCGGGTTTACTTTCACATTATCTGCCAAAGCAACCTCATGTCTTCTTTTTGCCTTCCTGATTTCCTTTTTTAGTATTTTCTTACATTTTCTATACTCTACAAGTACCTCATTTGCTTCTTGTTGCCTATACCTGCTATACACCTCTCTCTTCTTCTTAACCAGATCACCAATATCCCTTGAAAACCAAGGTTCCCTATGCCTGTTAACTTTGCCTTTAATCCTGACAGGAACATGCAAACTCTGCACTCTCAAAATTTCGCCCTTGAATGCCTTCCACTTACTGAACACATCCTTGCCAGAAAACAACTTATCCCAATCCACTCTTCCTAGATCCTTTCTCATTTCCACAAAATTGGCCTTTCTCCAATTTAGAATCTCAACTCGAGGACCAGACCTATCCTTATCCATAACTAACTTAAAACTAATGACATTGTGGTCACTGGACCCAAAATGTTCGCCACACATACTTCTGTCACCTGACCTGTCTGGTTCCTTAATAGGAGATCAAGTATTGCATCCTCTCTCGTTGGTACCTCTATATATTGATTTAGAAAACTTTCCTGAACACATTTGACAAACTCCAAGCCATCCAGCCCTTTTACAGTATGGGAGTCCCAGTCAATATGTGGAAAGTTAAAATCTCCTATATCACAACTTTCTGTTTCTTACATCGGTCTGCTATCTCTCTACAGATTTACTCCTCCAATTCTCTCTGACTATTGGGCGGTCTATAATACAACCCTATTAGTGTGGTCACACCTTTCCCATTCCTCAGCTCCACCCATATGGCCTCTGTAGACGAGCCCTCTGGGCTCTCCTGCTCACGCACAGCTGTGATATTTTCCCTGACTAGTAATGCCACTCCTCCCCCTTTCATCCCTCCCCCTCTATCGCGTCTGAAACAATGGAACCCCGGAACATTGAGCTGCCAGTCCTGCCCCACCTGCAACCAAGTCTCATGATGTGATAGATATTATGTTGAAAAAGTGGGGAGCAGTGAGTGGAGCAAAATAGAAGTTTCAGCTTGAGTTGGGCTTTTTGGAAAATTGTAGCAGCTGAGGACAGAAATGTGGGCATGAGAGCAAGATGGTTAATTGAAATGACAAGTGACAGGAAGGTCAGGGTCAATCTTGAAGACTGGGCGATGGTGCTCCTTCAATGACTTTGTCCATTAGTCTTTGAAATGTCGCCAGTGCATTCTTCATTCCAAATGGCAAAACATTACATTGATACAGTCCATTACAAGTTACAAATGCAGATATTTCCTTCACCTGATCTGTTAATGGAATGTGCCAATAAACCTTTAGTAAACCAATCTTACTCACAACTTTGCATTTACAGTTTTATCAATGCAATTTTCCAACCGTGGATTTGGATATGCATCTGTTTTTGTCACAGAATTGACATTTCTATAGTCAATACAAAATTGTTGTGATCCATCCAGGTCTGGCTCCATCACCACTGGCAAATTCCAGCCTGTCTGACATGGTTCAATAATATCATTGTCCAACATAAATTCAAGTAAGATCCCCTCACAAAAGAGGTTCTCCTTGGCTTGCCTTTACATATTGACTCATTTGCCTTCAAAAGTGTGAATATGCCACCCTTACAGTTCTCTGGGTGCTAATATAGCACTCACTTCCTCCATACCAAATTTTCTCATTTCATTGTTTTGATGAAGACCAGGTGAATAAACTTACACCTAGGGAGTTTTCCTCTCTTTACTCAAATCATCTTCCAACTTATCCAAGAGGGTTCCCACATTCTGTACATCACAGTGTCACAGAATCTTTACAGAGCAGAAGGAGGCCATTTGGCCCATCAAGTCTGCACTGGCTCTCGGAAGGAGCATTCCACCTAGTCCCACTCCCCTGCCTTATCCCCGTAACCTTGCACATTCTCTCTTTTCAAGTAGCAATCCAATTCCCTTTTGAATACCTCGATCAAATCTGCCTCCACCACCCTTTCAGGAAGTTTGTCTCAGACTCCAAACACCCTCTGGGTGGAAAAAATTTTCCTCACATCACATTTACTCCTTTTGCCAATTATTTTGAATCTGTGCCCTTTAGTTGTTGATGCTCTCTTGAGTGGGAACAGTTTCTCACTATTTACCCCATCCATACCCCTCAGGATCTTGAATACCTCCATCAAGTCTCCTCTCAACCTTCTCTTCTCCAGGAAAATATGTCCCAACCTGTCCAATCTATCCTCATATCTACAGTTCTTTATCCCTGGAATCATTCTTGTGAATCTCCCCTGTACCCTCTCCAATGCCTTCATATCCTTCCTCAAGTATGGTGCCCAGAACTGGACGCAGTACTCCAGATGAGGCATAACTAGTGCCTTATACAAGTTCAACATGGTGCTCTTATTCTTGTACTGAATGCCCCTATTAATAAAGCCTAAGATACTATATGCTTTATTAACTGCTTTCTCAACATGCCTTGACATCTTCAATGACCTATGCACAAATCCACTAAGGTCCCTCTGTTCCTGCACCTCCCTTAGAGTTTCTCCCTTTATTTTATACTGTCTCTCCATGTTGTTCCTGCCAAAACGAATCACCTCACACTTCTCTGCATTGAACTTCATCTGCCACTTGTCTGCCCAATCCACCAATATGTTTATGTCCTTTTGAAGTTCAAGACTATCCCCATCACAACTGACATTTCCAATCTTCATTATCATCTGCAAATTTTGAAATCATGCCCTGAGCACCACAGTCTAGGTCATTAATATATATCAGGAAGAGCAAGGGTCCCAACACTGACCCCTGGAGAACTCCACTATAAAGCTTCCTCCAATCTGAAAAACAACCATTTATCACTACTCTGTTTTCTGTCACCCACCCAATTTCTTATCCAAGTGCCTACTTTCCCTTTTATTCCATGACATAGAATTTTGCTCACGAGTCTGTTGTGTGGCACTGTATAAAATGCCTTTTGAAAATCCATATATATCACATCAACGGCGTTTCCCTTATCAACCTTCTCGGTTACCTCCTCAAAAAACTCCAGCAAGTTAGTTAAACATGATTTTCCCTTAATGATTCCATACTGGCTTTCCTTAATTATCCTGCACTTGTCTAAGTGGCGATTAATTTTATCCTGTACTATAGCTTCCAGAAGTTTCCCTATCACTGAGTTCAAATTGATTGGTCTGTAGCTGTCGGCTTTATCCTTGCACCACTCTTTGTACAAGGATGTAACATTCGCAATTCTCCAGTCCTCTGGCACCTCCCCTGAGTCTAAGGAAGACGGAAAATTATCACTAGTGACTCTGCAATTTCCACTCTCACTTCCCTCAGTACCCTTGGATGTATCTCATCCAGTCCTGGTACCTTATCTATTTTAAGTAAAGATAGCCTTTCCAACACTTCCTTCCTCTCAATTGTAAGGTCTTCTCTGCTCTCACCTTGGTCTTTCTTTTGTAAAGACAGATGCAAAGTACTCATTCAACACCGGCGCTATTTCTCCTGCCTCCACAAGCAAGTCCCTTATTTGTTCCTAATCAGCCCTGCTCTGTCTCATACAACCCTGTTATTATTTACATGCTTATAGAAGACTTTAGGATTCCCTTTTATGTTCACTGCCAGCCTCTTTTCATGCTCTCTCCTTGCTTTTCTTATTAGTTTCTTCACTTCCCCTCTGGTCCTTCTATATTTATCCTAATTCTCCATTGTATTTTCTACCCGACATCTGTCATGTGAGCACTTCTTTCTTTTCATCTTCACCACTATCTCTCTCGCCATTCAGGGTGCTCTGGATTTATTTGTCCCGTCTTTCCCCTTCAAGGGAATGTATCTTGACATTTCCTGCAATACTTTTTCTTTCAAGGTGGCCCATTGTTCAGCCACTGCCTTTTCTGCCAACATTTGATTCCAACTCACTCGACTCAGATGCATTCTCATCCCATCGAAGTTGGGTGTGGCTCCCTTACCTCCGACGCTCCAGCCCTCGAAACGTGGACTCGGGACCCTCGCTGCACTTCCCTCACCCGACCCTTGCTGCACCTCCCTCACCCGACCCTCGCTGCACCTTCCTCACCCGACCCTCGCTGCACCTCCCTCACCCGACCCTCGGGACCCTCACTGCACCTCCCTCACCCGACCCTCGCTGCACCTCCCTGACCTGACCCTCGGGACCCTCACTGCACCTCCCTCACCGGACCCTCGCTGCACCTCCCTCACCCGACCCTCGGGACCCTCACTGCACCTCCCTCACTCGACCCTCACTGCACCTCCCTCACCCGACCCTCACTGCATCTCCCTCACTTGACCCTCACTGGACCTCCCTCACTCGACCCTCACTGCACCTCCCTCACTTGACCCTCACTGCACCTTCCTCACTCGATCCTCACTGCACCTCCCTCACTCGACCCTCACTGCACCTCCCTCACTCGACCCTCACTGCACCTCCCTCACCCGACCCTCACTGCACCTCCCTCACCCGACCCTCACTGCACCTCCCTCACTCGACCCTCACTGCACCTCCCTCACCCGACCCTCACTGCACCTCCCTCACTCAACCCTCGCTGCACCTCCCTCACTCGACCCTCACTGCACCTCCCTCACCCGACCCTCGCTGCACATCCCTCACCCGACCCTCGGGACCCTCACTGCACCTCCCTCACCCGACCCTCGCTGCACCTCCCTCACCCGACCATCGGGACCCTCACTACACCTCCCTCACTCGACCCTCACTGCACCTCCCTCACCTGACCCTCACCCTCACTGCACCTCCCTCACCCGACCCTCACTGCACCTCCCTCACCCGACCCTAACTGCACCTCCCTCACTCGACCCTCACTGCACCTCCCTCACTCGACACTCACTGCACCTCCCTCACTCGACCCTCACTGCACCTCCCTCACTCGACCCTCACTGCACCTCCCTCACTCGACCCTCACTGCACCTCCCTCACTCGACACTCACTGCACCTCCCTCACTCGACCCTCACTGCACCTCCCTCACTCGACCCTCACTGCACCTCCCTCACCCTACCCTCACTGCTCCTCCCGCACTCGACCCTCGCTGCACCTCCCTCACCCGACCCTCACCCTCGCTGCACCTCCCTCGCCCAACTCTCACTGCACCTCCCTCACCCGACGCTCACTGCACCTCCCTCACCCGACCCTCGCTGCACCTCCCTCACTCGACCCTCACTACACCTCCCTCACGCGACCCTCGCTGCACCTCCCTCACTCGACCCTCACTACACCTCCCTCACTCGACCCTCACTGCACCTCCCTCACTCGACCCTCGGGACCCTCGCTGCACCTCCCTCACTCGACCCTCACTGCACCTCCCTCACTCGACCCTCACTGCACCTCCCTCACTTGACCCTCACTGCACCTCCCTCACCCGACCCTCACTGCACCTCCCTCACCCGACCCTCACTGCACCTCCCTCACTCGGCCCTCACTGCACATCCCTCACCCGACCCTCAGGACCCTCACTGCACCTCCCTCACTCGACCCTCACTGCACCTCCCTCACCCGACCCTCGCTGCACCTCCCTCACCCGACCCTCGCTGCACCTCCCTCACCCGACCCTCGCTGTACCTTCCTCACCTGGCCTATGTATTGAGCTCGGGTGAGAAAGGTGTGTCTGCATTTCGGGGTAAGTAACTAGGAATGGAGTGGCAATCTGACAGTGATTTTTGGAACTCAGTTGGGAATAATCTGAGAAAGGGAAGGCTGCTCAACTCACTCTCTTCTTTCCTTGCCTGAAACACAGTGTGGTTATCAATATCCAGGTAGGAATCCTCATCTCCATGGAACTTGTTTGTAGTTATAAACCCAAGAGGCTAAGATGAGAGGGGGGTCCCAAGGATTTATCTGGCTCTATTCTCCTCCACACTGAATCGCTGTTGGTGAGAATTTCCAGATCTCTATTGGAACGAGTGTTCTGTCTTCACATGAGGGAGCACCAGATCAACAGTGTCAAAACCCTGCGAATTATCTCCTTTTCATAAAGGTTTTTTCTTTGCCCACCAATCTCTGCAGAGACCCTGTTTGTTTGTCCTTTGTGTGTATGTGTGTGTGCTGGGGTATTTTAAAAGGGATAGATAGTTACACTTCCAGAGTACAAATGCTGTGTCAATCAGTTCATGCAACCTGCTTTAAAAAGAACTTTTGTTCTATAATAAATCAATCTGAGTATATTGAAAGAAGCCTGGTTAAAGTCACTTTTAGTCGGGGTCTAACAGTAGCGAACGTAAATAATTGGCCATTTTGGTGAGTGGATTAAACATTTACACTAATGGCGTGGCCTGTGGAGAAGTGGGGCTAGGTCAACTGCACACTCCTCCCATCCTGGTCATAACACAAGTTCCCATTCAGTTCCCTTTTGGAATCATTGATTGTCTCTGCTTTCACCACCCTGATAGACAATAAGTTCCAGGTCATTTCCACTCGCTGTGAAAAAAGTTCTTCCTCAAATTCCATTGCATCTCTTTCCCATAACCAGAAATCTCTCAACATTGGGCAGAGTTTTATGGTCCCTCCCACCAGTGGAATTTTATGGCCCTACAATATTTTAGGCCCATCCCCCTCCATGATGGGGCCATAAGATTCCACCTATACTTGTTGTATAAGCCACTAATGGGAAGAGTTTTTCTTTGGCTGAGCTGAGATGACCCTGCACTGTACAATACACTCACTGGTCTCATTCAACCAGTCTGAACAACACAAACACTCAGATGCACACTGAATCCTTTCCTTTTTTACACAATTTTTAAGCTACTCCCTTCTATTATCCTGACATTTTCTACATTTCCAATTGTAACCTTAGGAATTCTGTGCCAGTGACAGTCAGCACCTTCAGGAACTGTCCCCCAGTGAGAGTCAGCACCATCAGGAACTGTCCCCCCGTGAGAGTCAGCACCTTCAGGAACTGTCCCCCAGTGAGAGTCAGCACCTTCAGGAACTGCCCCCCAGTGAGAGTCAGCACCTTCAGGAACTGTCCCCCAGTGAGAGTCAGCACCTTCTGGAACTGTCCCCCAGTGAGAGTCAGCACCTTCAGGAACTGCCCCCCAGTGAGAGTCAGCACCTTCAGGAACTGTTCCCCAGTGAGAGTCAGCACCTTCAGGAACTGTCTCCCAGTGAGAGTCGGCACCTTCAGGAACTGTCTCCCAGTGAGAGTCAGCACCTTCAGGAACTGCCCCCCTGTGAGGGTCAGCACCTTCAGGGACTGTCCCCCAGTGAGAGTCAGCACCTTCAGGAACTGTCCCCCAGTGAGGGCACATTCAGGAACTGTCCCCCAGTGAGGGCACATTCAGGAACTGTACCCCAGTGAGGGCACATTCAGGAACTGTATCCCAGTGAGGGCACATTCAGGAACTGTACAGCAATGAGAATCAGGTCTTTTAGGTGCTGGAGAAAGCTGGAAAGAGAATATAACATTGCTTTAGAGTGGCTGATGCCCGCTCTGTTACTGGAGTGTGAGTATAGCAGGTTTTTGTGGGGAAAAGGATGTTGAATGTTCGATCAACCAACTAAGTTTTTAATGGAGGGATGCTAGTTTTAAACTCAAA
The DNA here is from genome assembly GCF_964194155.1 of Cetorhinus maximus. Lineage (NCBI taxonomy): Eukaryota > Metazoa > Chordata > Chondrichthyes > Lamniformes > Cetorhinidae > Cetorhinus > Cetorhinus maximus. The sequence goes on along the minus strand of NW_027596956.1, from coordinate 34,446 downwards.
TAAAATATTGTTTAATGAGAGGAATGAAAATTCATTAACCAGAGCAAGATGAGTTTCATAGAATCTTTTGCAAACCTGTTTTGTTAAATTGAATGAGCCAAATCTGTTTAATGGTTTAGAAAATTGACATCGTGTTTGCTCTGGTGAACTCTGTCTTGTGCTTTGACCTCCATCCTGCTGCATTGTCAGTTTTCCATTGTATTCAGAGGCTGATCCTCAGATACATTCACACTGATCAAAGGAATCACTTGCTGGTGACTGTTTCCAAAGTGCATGGGCAGGGGGTTATTCAGCATGGCTGCTCCTCAGACTCTTGGACAGGGAGGTAAGGACACATTTGCTGTCCAAATTGAAATGATTTGGATTTAAACAGAATGACTCAGATTTTTGGACAACACTGTAGCAGAAAATTCTTTGGGACTTACTTCCATGCCCCATTCCCAATCTCAAATATCTTTGCCCACCCAAGCAGGGAGAGCTGCAAGCCTTGTTCAGTACCCCACAGAGAGACAGGACAACCCAGCAGACCACTGGTGACTGTCTTCTGCTCAATGGGCTGACAATTGTGTGCCATTCTGGTCTTCTTACCCAAGGAAAGATATACGTGCCATAGAGGGAGTGCAACGAAGGTTCACCAGGCTGATTCCTGGGATGGAGGGATAGACCTATGAGGAAGTAGGCTGGGCATGTTCCCACTGAAGTTTAGAAGAATGAGAGGTGATCTCATTCAAGCAGCAAAATTCTTACAGGGCTTGACAGGGTAGATGGCGGAAGGAAGTATTCCTGACTGGGGGGGTCTAGAACCAGGGGACACCGTTTCAGAATAAAGGATAGGCCAATTAAGACTGAGATGAGGAGGAGTTTCTTCACTCAGTGGGTGGTGAATCTTTGGAATTCTCTACCCCAGCGGGCTGCGGAGGCTCAGTCATTGAGTATGTTCAAAGAGGTCGATAGATTTCTATCTATTAAAGACATGAAGGAATACGGAGGTTGTGCAGGAAAATGGTGTTGAATTAATAGATCAGCCATGATCTCATTGAATGGTGGAGCTTGAAGGGCTGATTGGCCTCTTCCTGCTGCTATTTCTTATGTCCTTATGTAGGAGAGTGGAGCAATGGGAGGCCAGGAGACGGCAGTGGTAATTCTATTGGAAAAGCATATTGGGAAAAAAGGCCCTTTATGAGCTTCTCTCGCAGCCCCTCCAACAGGGGCCCTGGCCTCACCTGTGTATATGACAGGTGAGCTTTTCCTCACTGGGTGCCTATCCTGTGTATTAAAAAGAGAGGAAATGTGGTTAGGGCATTGTAGATGGTGCACACTGCTGCCGCTGTGCATTGGTGTGGAGGGAATGGATGTTTAAGGTGCTGGATGTGGTGCCAATCAAGCGAGCTGCTTTGTCCTGGATGGTGTTAAGCTTCTTGAGTGTTGTGGGAGACGCACTCACCCAGGCAAGTGGGGAGTATACCATCACACTCCTGACTTGTGCCTCATAAATGACTGAAAGGCCTTGGGGAATCTGGAGGTGAATTACTTGTCACAGAATTTCCAGCCTCTGACTGGATTTTATAGCTATTGTATTTACATGGCTGGTCCAGCAAAAGGTTTGGTCAATGGTAACTGTATCCAGCACTGACACCTACCCATCTTCACTGCCCCCAACACCCCCCACACCCCACCAACACAGAAAAGATGTTAATGGTGTTGCCATTGACGAGCAAGGTGAGTGGTTATGTTTTCTAGATGGTCATTGACAGGCACTTAAGTGGTTGATGCTATTTACCACTTATCAGCCCAAGCCTGACTATTGTCCAGGTCTTGCTGTGTGTAGGCACAGGCTGCTTCAGAACCTGAGAAGTCTCAAATGGTACTGACCATTTTGCGGTCATCAGTGAACACCCCCACTTCTGACCATTTTTCTCTTTATTCTTGCATTGGACGTAGAAACATAGAAAAATAGGAGCAGGAGGAGGCCATTCGGCCCTTCAAGCCTGCTCCGCCATTCAATATGATCCTGGCTAATCCTCTATCTCAACACCGTACTCCTGCTCTCTCCCCATGCCTCTTTATGCCTTTAAATCTATCCATTTCCTTCTTAAATATATTCAGTGACTTGGCCTCCACAGCCTCTGTGGTAGAGAATTCCACAGGTTCACCACCCTCTGAGTGAAGAAGTTTCTCCTCATTTCAGTCCTAAATGGTCTACCCCGTATCCTGAGACTGTGACCCCTTGTTCTAGACCCCACCCCAGCCAGAGGAAACATCATCCCTGCATCCAGTCTGTCCAGCCCTGTCAGAATTTTATACGTTTCAATGAGATTCCCTCTCATTCTTCTAAACTCCAGTGAATACAGGGCCTAGTCAGGCCAATCTCTCCTCATACAACAATCCTGCCATCCCAGGAATCAGTCTGGTGAACCTTTGCTGCACTCCCTCTATGGCAAGTATATCCTTTCTTAGGTAAGGAGACCAGGACTGCACACACTACTCCAGGTGTGGTCTCACCGAGGCCCTGTACAGCTGCAGTAAGACATCCTTGCTCCTGTACTCAAGTCCTCTCACAATGAAGGCCAACATACCATTTGCCTTCTTAACTGCTTGCTGCACCTGCGTGCTTGCTTTCAGTGATTGGTGTACAAAGACACCCAGGTCCCTTTTTACATCAACATTTCCCAATCTATCACCATTTTAATAATACTCTGCCATTCTGTTTTTCCTACCAAAGTGAATAACTTCACATTTATCCACATTATACTACATCTGCCATGTATTGGCTCACTCACTCAACCTGTCCGAATCACCTTGAAGCCTTTTAACCTTCTCCCCACCGCTCACATTCCCACCAAGTTTTGTGTCATCAGTGAACTTGGAAGTATTACATTTGGTTCCCTCATTTAAATCATTGATATATATTGTGAATATCTGGGGCCCAAGCACTGATCCCTGCGGTACCCCACTAGTCACCGCCTCCCACCTATTTATTCCTACTCTCTGTTTCCTGTCTGCTAACCAATTCTCAATCCATGCCAATATATTACCCCCAATCCCATGTGCTTTAATTTTACACACTAACCTCTTATGTGGGACTTTGGAAAATCCAAATACACCACATCCACTGTTTCTCCCACTGGCTCAACTCTTCAGTCCATATTTGGATCAAGGGAGTTATGATGTCTGGAGTGGAATGGTCTTATCATTAATAACTGGAAGCAATGTCTGGAAGATAAACATGGAATACCGGTACATAAAGGAAGCAAGTTTTTCTGCTGTTTTCTTGGAATGTGGAATATTTAGGCACCAGTGACATGGATGCGAAACATATATTTAAATATACTGAAAAGAGAATAGAGTGAGGTCAGAGGGCAGGAATGTAAGGCTATGAAAAATCATCCTCCAGCAAGGACTGAATTAAATGTGAGTGAGAAGAAACTATACTAAAATATTTGTGGGGAAAGTTCTGACAGGAATATTAGATATTGCAAGTTGGCCTATTGTTATTGTGTAACTTTCCTTCGATTACATGGACTGGGATATACAGAGTGCACCAAGGGTTGCACTGGGAGTTACTGGGATGTACTATGTTCCTAACCAAGGTAAGGCTAATTGCTTCTTACCACTTACCATGTTTACTTGTGTCATTAAAGTGTCTGATACACTTATTCCGGGGCAAATTGTCATCAGATTATCTCCAACTCAAAGCCTAAAAGACCAACAACGCTGGAGAAGCGCAGTTACTAAGTCAGTGTTTTTCGTCACTTTAGGTAATTGATGCGGATGAGAAAGGAAAATGATTTGTAAATAGATGGAAACTTCCTGGGACCCCGCCTCCTGACGTGTGAGCGGGTTGTCAGAGCGAGTTTAAAAGACCAGGGGGAGCGTAGCTGTCCACAGACCCAGTGCTGAAACGCCCGGTACTGTTTAAGCTGCGCTGCTTCGCCCTGTGCAGAGATGTCTTGCAGCCGTGTCCAGTGCCCCCTTCTGCTCTTGTCCATCGCCCTGGCAGTGCTGAGCGCCGGCTCGGCCCCCACAGACAACAGGTTTCGCGAAATCCTCCAGGCATCTATGGATCAGGTAAGAAAAATCCAACTCTCAGACTCACTAACTGATAACAGGGAAAGAATTTCCATAGGAAAAGTGACAGTAGAATCATAGAATGGCTACGACATAAAAGAGGGGCATTTGGCCCGCCATATCCATGCTGGCTCTGTACAAGATCCGTTCACCTAGTGTCACTCCTGCGCCTTCACCCCGTAGCTCTGTTATTTTTTTCCTATTCAGATAGTAATCCAATTCTCTTTTGAAAGCCTTAATATAATCTGCCTCCACCAAACTCTCAGACAGTACATTCTAGATCCTAGCCCAAGATTTTCCTCATGTCGCTTTTGCTTCTTTTGCCAATCACCTTAAATCTGTGGCCTCTCATTCTCGACCCTTCCACCAATGGGAACAGTTTCTCTCTACCTTCCCACCTCCAGATCCTTCATGATTTTGAATATCTCTATCAAATCTCCTCTCAAGCTCCTCTTTCCCAAGGACACCAGTTCCAACTTTTCCAATTTATCTATGCAACTGAATTTTATTATCCCTGGAACCATTCTTGTGAATCTTTACTTTGCCCTTTCCAATTTCTTCCCATCCCTCCTAAAGTGTGGTTCCTAGAACACCAGCTGCAATACCCGATGTTGAGGACAAACCAGTGTTTTAGCAAGGTTTATCATAGCTTCCTTGTTTTTGTCCTCTATTACTCTATTTATGCCATATGCTTTGTTAACTGCACTCTCAACCTGTCCTGCCATGACTTAGGTACATATACCCCATGGTCACTCTGCTCCTCCACCCCCTTTAGAATTTTACCCTTCATTTTATGTTGTTTCTCCATGTTTTTCCTACCAAAATGAACCACTTCATATTCATCTGCATCAAATTTAATCTGCTACTTATCTGCCCATTCCACCACCCTGTCTATGTATGCTTGAAGTTTTACATTATCCTTACGGTTCACAATGCTTCTGAGTTTTGTATTACTTTCAAATTTTCAAGTTGTGCCCCGTACACCAAAGCCTAGGTCAGTAATATATATTTAGAAGAACAGGGGTTCTAACACTAACCCCTGGTTAAGAGAACTCCCTCCAGATAAATAATTGACTGGATAATCTACTGTAACCAAATTCGCTTTAAAACACCCCACTGATGGCAATGGATTTGATCCAGGTTCCAATCAACACAATCCACAATAGTCACAACAGTCTCACATATACTGAAAAAATATTAGCATTTAAATAGCACCTTTCATGAGGTCAGGATATCCTACAGTACTTCAAAGACAATGAAGTGCTTTTTTGAACTCAGTCTATGTTGTAATGTAAGAGTTCTGGCAGCCAATTTGCACACAGCAAACTCCCACAAACAGCAACATGGTAATGCCCAGGTCATCAGTATTTGTGATGTTGTTTGGATGATAAATATTGGCTGGGACACAGGGAAGAACTCCTCCGCTCTTCTTCAGATAATGCCATGGGATCTTGTGAATCCAGCTGAGAGAGCAGACAGGGCCTATTTTTTATATATCCAATGAAAGATGGCACCGTGGATAGTGCAGCACTTCCTCAGTACTGCACTGAATGTGTTAGCCTGGATTATTTGCTCACATTCTTGGGGTTTGGTTTAACCCTACAACCAACAACCTACAGTACTGCCATTGATCCACCGAGGACACACCCATGGGGTACAGTCACCTTGATGGTGCATATTTTCTCTCCCCCAGTAATAGTTTGCCTGGATCAGAACCAATTCTATTTGGTTCAAATCCTGAAGGGTATGAAAACTTTGATTGGACTGTAATTTTATCTAAAGAAAGGGATCCAGAACTTTATCTGATTTTTAAAAATGTATGTAGGATCAAGATAACAAAAAGATTAAAATAAGAGCTCTGTATCTGAATGCACATAACATTCATAACAAAGCAAACAAATTGATTGAGCACATTGAAGTCAATACTAATGATCTGATAGCCATTACAGAGACCTGGCTACAGGATGATAAGGATTGGGTCCTGAATAGTGAGAGGTATATGACATTCAAGAAGAATAGGAAGCTAGGTAGAGATGGAGAGATAGCACTGTTAATCAAAGATGGTATCTGCAAAATAGTGAGAGACGACCTTGGTTCAGGATATAGAAATGGTGTGGGTGGAGATGAGGAATAGTAGGGGAAAGAAATCACGAGTGGAAGTGGTCTGCAGGCCTCCTAACAGTAACCACAATGAAGGACAAAGTATATAAGAAGGAATATTGGGTGCTTGTGATAAAGGGATGGCAATAAACATGGGTGACACTCGTCTATATATAAACTAGAAAAAATCGGATTGGCAGGAGTAGGGGTCTGGATGAAGAGTTTATATAATGCATTCAAGATAAATTTTTTTTAGAGCAGCACGTTCTGGAATCAACCAGAGAACAGGTTATATTAGACTTGGCATTGTGTAATGTGACAGGATTCATTAATGACCTTAGAGTGAAGGCACCCCTAGGTAGCAGTGACCACAATATGATTGAATTTTACATCCAGTTTGAAAGGGAGAAGAGTGGGTCGAAGAATAGTATTTCAAACTTAAATAAAACAACTATGTGGACATGAGAGCTGAGCTAGCTGAAGTGAACTGGGAAACTTGGCTAGAAGATAGATCAATCGAGAAGCAGTGGCAGACATTTAAAGGCAAATTTCAGAATACTCAGAATAAGTATATTCCTACTAGAAAGAAAAATTCTAAAGGGTGGACTCACTATAGTAAACTAAAGAAGTTTGGGAAAGTATCAAACTCAAGGAATAACCATATAATAGAAACATAAAAAATAAGAAAATAGGAGCAGGAGGAGGTCATTCGGCCCTTCGAGCCTGCTCCGCCATTCAATATGATCATGGCTGATCCTCTATCTCAACACCATACTCCCACTCTCTACCCATACCTCTTTAGATGATGCTTTTAGAGTCTAGAAATATATCTGTTTCCTTCTTGAATATAATAGAAGCATAGAAACTGCACAAAGATGAGTGGCAGGCCAGATGATTGGTCAGAATATAAAGAATGGTAGAGAATGACTAAAAGGTTAATCAGGAGAAGGTAATTAGAGTATGAGAGAGAGCTAGCTAGAAATGTAAAAACAGTTGGCAGAGTGTTAACAGGTATTTAAATAGGAAAAGATTACCTAGTGAGTGTTGGTCCTCCAGAGAGTGAGAATGGGAAGTTATTGTAAATAATAAGGAAATGGTGAATGAAATGAACAAATATTTTGCTTCTGTCTTCACTATAGAGGATACAAAAAACATTCCAGTGATAATCGTAAATTGGGAGGTGGGAGGGAGAGTGGAACTTGATGAAATTACCATCACAAGGGAAGTGGTACAGAGCAAACTGATGGAGCTGTGGGCTGCCAAGTCTCCAGGTCCAGATGGACTTGCAAGGATGTTGGATCCTGTAGATCCTCTTTGGTGTAACTGGTGGCCGTGCTGGTACTATAGAAAGAGTTGATCGCAACACTTCCTGGGTGGAAAACATTGGGCAGAATTTTCTGCCTGTTGGGCGGGTGGGCCCGACCCAGTCTCCGGCGGGCGGGGAGCCGATCCCCACCAGAAAAGTGGGCCCCACCGCCATTTTAAGTGGGCCGGCCAATTAAGGCCCGCCCAGCCTGACATCCGGCGGGAAGCGCTATGCGCTCCCTGTGCGGGCGGGGAGGGGAATTCCCCAAAAGCGAGAGTGTGCTCTTTTGCGCATGTGCATGAAAGAGCGCACATCTCCCTGAGGCTAAGTGCAGCCTCAGGGAGATCGCTGACAGTTGTATAAACATTAAAAATAGAAAAAAAACAACCTTAACATGTCCCCCTCATGTGACAATGTCACACGAGATGGGACATGTTAATAAATTTCACTAAAACTATATTCAACTTTTTAAATCCCTATATGAAACCTCATCCCGCCGGTGGATGAGGTTTCATGTTTTTTCTATTCCCCACCGGGGCTCCTGGCCGACCCACCAACATTAAGGTTGGACGGGCAGGTCCTTTACTTGTTTAAATGATCCTGTCAATGGCCTCAATTGGCCATTGACAGGTCGGGGAGCCCGCAGCTGACTTTGCTGCGCCCCCACCTTCCTGAAAATTTAAATGGGGTGCGGTGATGTCGGGGGTTCCACCCAACATCATCCCGCATCATTTTACGCCCCGTCGAGTGGGCCCCACCCCCAACTCGCCGACGGAAAAATTCTGTCCATTATGTTTATTTGCAAAGGTGCTCAGCAGCAACGATGTGTGTGGATTCACTTCAAACCCTATCATCATACTACTGACTACTAACTACAGATGTAACCCGCACTACTCTCCTATTGGTTACTAAGACCATGTGATGCTCCTTAACAGCATTCTTCTCAAAGTTATGTTGCACATTCAATAAAACCATAATTACCACATCCCTCCCCCTTTACTTGGAAATACATTTTATATTCACAAATACAATTTTCTCAAGACAACAAAATATTTACACTGGTAAGTAAGTTACAAGTTCAGTCTTTCTGGTGGTTTCCTGGTACGTGTCGAATGTCTCAGCTCCACAACCCCAGATGCTTTGTCAGGAACCTCCTTTTCTGGAGTTGCCTGAACATTAGGTGCTTGGATGGGCTCCTGTAGATCTGTATCTTCAACTCTTACAGGAACATCAGACAAGTCTGTACTGGGTTAAGTTCTCTCAGTAGGAACCATTGACCCAGTGTTAAACACCAGCGGAATCAATCCTTGCTGATTTGTTTCTCTCTTCCTTCATTGATCCACAGGTTTCTGTATGATCTGGCCTTCCACCTCCACGTGGTAAGATAGAGGTCCAGTCACTACACTTATTTCACCCAGTTACCATTATGATCCTTCTCCAAAGTTCTTCACATATACCGTCTCACCCACGGTAAATTTCCTCTCGCGACTATGCCAGTCGTGTCTAATTTTCTGGCTTCCCTGACTCCTTTCCACCTTCCCCTCTAAATTCGGCATTTTTAAGCTCAATCTCACCCTGTGATGGTGTTTCAACAATAACTCGGCAGGTGTGACACCTGTTGTGTGAGGGGTGGTCCTATAATGGAAAAGAAAGCGTGATAGCTTGCTTGCTAAGGAATCTCCAGTCAGCTTCTTCACACCTGCCTTGAATATTTGAACCACCCTTTCGGTGAGCCCATTTGAGGAAGGTTGGCATGGTAAGATTTTTACACAAGTGAAACCATTGAGGCTGATAAACCATTGAAACTCAGCACACATAAATGCCGTGCCATTATCAGAAACAACTACTTCTGGTAGTCCATTAATGGCAAAACTTTGATGTAGCTTCTCAGTTGTAGCAGTCGACGTCGGTGATTTCACCTCATATATATCCAACCATTTTGAGTGGACATCAACAATAAGCAGAAACATTGTTCCCATGAAAGTTCCCACATAGTCAATGTGTAACTGCGCCCATGGTCTTCCTGGCCACTCCCAAGGGTGCTACGGAGCTGTTGAAGGTAACTTTTGCAGTTGCTGACATTGCACATAATTCTTCACTAAACCCTCTATTTCGCCATCCATCCCTGGCCACCATAGGTACCTGTGCGCTATGGTCTTCATTCGGGAAATTCCTGGATGGGCACTGTGTAGTTCGATGAAAAGTGGCTCCCTTCCATTTGGAGGAACTATCACTCGTGCTCCCCACAATAAGATGCCATCTTGACTGGTTATTTCATGTCTTTGGTTAAAGTATGGTTTCATTTTGTCAGGTACGGGCTCCTGTGGCCAACCATGAAGCACTTGTTCTCGTACCTGAGATAGGACTGGGTCCCGACTTGTCCAGTCTCTGATCTGTCGAGCCCATACTGGCGAGGAATCTATAAAATTTAACAATAAAACAAGTTCCTGTGGAACGGGGACATCCTCATCATTTTCGTGAAAAGGCAAATGACTAAGTGCATCGGGGTTTGCTATTTGACTTCCAGGTCTACGTACAACAGTGTACTCCTATGCTGCCAGGATTAAAGTCTTATTTGTGTTTCTGTGTCTTTTTTCTACATGCCGCCTTCTTCCTAGTGCTGACTTTAATCTCGGACTTCTTTTCAACCTCAATATTGGCCAGGCTACTCTCAGATGCAAGCTCGACTTGAGTGAGCTCAGTGGTTGTGTCTCCCAAAATTTCATCATCTTTCTGCTCTTTAGAAAATTCTGTGACTTTTGCTTCCAAAGCCTCTTTGGCTTCATTTAGCTGATTCTTCAGCTCTTCCGCCTCTTTTTTTGTATTTGTTTGCTGCCTCCTGGAAAATTGAACATTGTTGTGTCTTCTCTCCCAACTCATTCTTCAGTTTATTCAGAGAGGTGCTGAATTCTTTCTGTTTCTGTTCAGGATTTTCCAGAGGTACATCTTTGACCTCTGAGGGAATCTTGTCGTGTGTGAAGGTCTTTCAACAGGTTTTCTTTTTACCTTTGAAGTTTGCTCACCTTGTCTCGAACTCTGTCATCAAGCAGGGTCTCTCCGAGTTCCTCCTGCTGTTTTACCAGGTTTTGGTTTAAGACAGCCTGCGTTTCTTCAGGTTGTTGAATCCTTCCACACTCCTTTTCCAAAACAGGAACACTTCCAACTTCCTTTTGGAATCTCAGTGGCTGATTTTCCTTAGCTAATTTCGCCCTCGGAGACTTGGTCCTCTGCCTCTCAATACCAACACTGGTAGCTTTGCTGATTGGCTTCTATAATGGACAGTTACCCTGCTTATGCCTCTGGCTTGAATGTCTTCACCTGTGTATGTTTTTAATTGGGCAGTTGTTTCTTCTAAATTTAGTTGATGTTCCCCATTATTCAGATATCTGAAGGTGTGTTTCCCAATTACTGTGGTGGAAGCTCCTGTGTACACTTCCATTCTAACAGGTCCACTATTCACTTTCACTGTTACAAATATTGGTTTTGACTTTCCATCCTTCAAATTAAACGATAAATAAATATCTGAATTTGTTGTTTCAGCCTCTTCTACATTGTAGATCTAAAAGCCCGCTTGAATCTTTCCTTGCACTATCTCATTATGCTCATTTTCCATTTCTGTTGCTAAAAGAATGCTTGTTTACACCTCTATTAAAATTATTCTTTGATTTTTCTGCTAAGTTGTTTTTCTTTATTCTTCGGCCAGCGAGTGCTGTTTCCCACTTCTCGGCAGAGTCTCGCTTTCTCGTGCCCTTTCCAGCTGGGGTTTCCCACCCGATGTGGAGGTCAGTGCTATTTTGCACACCCTGTATTGCTTTTGGATCTCTTACTGCACCTCCCACGGCCAGCGCTATCTCTAGCACCTTCTTGAAATCCAGATTCACTTTGGAAAATAATCTTTTCTGAATAGTGTCCTCATTCACACCACACACTAAACAATCACTGACCATGATGTTTAGAGACGTACCAAACTCAATGTTCTGTTAGTTGCTTCAGATTTGCCATGAAGCACAAAATTGTCTCACCTGGGGCTCCATTTCGTGAATTAAACCTGAACCTCTGCATCGTGACTCAGGGCTTGGGTTGAAAATGACCCTTCACGAGGTCCATCAATTCATTAAAATTCATCTAATCTGGGGCATTGGGTGCTGTCAAACTTTGAATCAAGCCACAAGCTTTATTCCCACATGTACTTATGATGATCGACTGCCTCTTATCTTCCCCCATAACCTCATTCGCTTGGAAAAAGAGCGCAAGGTGTTCAATGTAATGAGACCTATTATCTGTGGCTGGATTGAAAGGATCAATTCTTCTGAATTTCAGCATTCTGAGAGGGAATCATTTCTTCGATTAGAACAGAACTTCTACTTACAATTACTGGGCGAGGTACAGTGCCAAATTCATTTCACGTGATTTCTTCCATTATCTTGTTTTATCCTCGTCACCAGTTTGTTGGATCCTGTAGATTCTCTTTGCACACTTGTTGTAAGTGGTGTCCGAGTTGGTACTATAGATAGAGTTGATCAGCAGACTCTTCTTAGGTGGTAAACATTATGTTTATTTAGAAAGGTGCTCAGCAGCAACAATGTGTGTGCTTTCACTTCAGACCCTATCACCACACGACTGACTACTAACTACAAAGGGAGCCCGTGCTACTCTCCTACTCTCCTCTCTGGTCACAGGTGAGGTGCCAGAGGACTGGAGGACTGTTAACATTGCCCCATTATTAAAAAAAGGGTGAAAGGGATAGACATGGAAATTACAGGCCAGTCAATCTAGCCTCGGAGGTAGGGAAGTTACTAAAAATAATTCTGAGGGACAGAATATATCTGCACTTGGAGAGACATGGATTAATCAGGGATAGTCAGCATGGATTTGTTAAGGGAAGGTCGTGTTTGACAAATTTGATTGAATTTTCTGAGGAGGTAACCAGAAATGTTGATAAGGGTAATGCATTTGATGTGGTCCACATGGAGTTTAGCAAGGCTTTTGATAAGGTCACTCATGGCATACTGATCAAGAAAGCAAGAGCCTATGGGATGCAAGGCACAGTGGCACATTGGCTCCAAAATTGGCTGGGAGGCAGGAAGCAGAGGGTGATGGAAGAGGGATGTTTCTGTGACTGGAAGTCTGTTTCCAGTGGGGTTCCGCAGGGCTCGATGATGGGGACCTTGCTGTTTGTGGTGTACATAAATGATTTGGAGTTAAATATAAGGGGTATGATCAAGAAGTTTGCAGATGACACGAAAATTGGTAGGGTGGTAAATAGTGAGGAGGGTAGCTGTAAACTGCAGGAGGATATCAATGGGCCGTTCAGGTAGGCAGACCAGTGGCAAATGGAATTCAACCCAGAAAAGTGTGAGTTAATGCACCTGGGGAAGGCTAACAAGGCAAGGGATTACACTATGAATGGTAGGACCCTGGAAAGTACTGAAGATAACAGAATCACAGAATCACACAGTGCAGAAGAGGCCCTTTGGCCCATCGGGTCTGCACCGACATGTGAGAAACACCCGACCTACCTATCTAATCCCAATTACCAACACTTGGCCCATAGCCTTGAATGTTATGACATGCCAAATGCTCATCCAGGTACTTCTTAAAGGATGTGAGGCAACCCGCCTCCACCACCCTCCCAGGCAGTGCATTCCAGACCGTCACCACCCTCTGGGTAAAAAAGTTTTTCCTCACATCCCCTCTAAACCTCCTGCCCCTCACCTTGAACTTATGTCCCCTTGTGACTGACCCTTCAACTAAGGGGAACAGCTTCTCCCTATCCACCCTGTCCATGCCCCTCATAATCTTGTACACCTCGATCAGGTCGCCCCTCAGTCTTCTCTGCTCCAACGAAAACAACCCAAGTCTATCCAACCTCTCTTCATAACTTAAATGTTTCATCCCAGGCAACATCCTGGTGAATCTTCTCTGCACCCCCTCCAGTGCAATCACATCCTTCCTATAATGTGGTGACCAGAACTGCACTCAGTCCTCCAGCTGTGGCCTAACCAAGGTTCTATACAACTCCAACATGATCTCCCTACTTTTGTAATCTATGCCTCGATTGATAATTGGTTGCATCTAAACTGGAGGGGCACCAATATCCTGGCTGCGAGGTTTGCTAGTGTCACTCGGGAGGGTTTAAACTAGTATGGCAGGGGGGTGGGAACCAGAGCAATAGGTCAGCAGGTGAAATAAATGACTGGGAATGAGTGAATATGGCCAGTAGGACTAAGAGGAAGAGCAGGCAGGGAGAAATTACTGAACACAGTGGGACTGGGGGTCTGAAATGCATTTGTTTCAATGCGAGAAGTATAACAGGCAAGGCAGATGAGCTTAGAGCTTGGATTAGTACTTGGGACTATGATGTTATTGCTATTACAGAGACTTGGTTGAAGGATGGACAGGACTGGCAGATAAACGTTCCAGGATTTAGATGTTTCAGGCAGAATAGAGAGGGATGTAGAAGAGGTGGGGGAGTTGCACTGCTGGTTAAGGAGAATATCATAGTTGTACGACAGGAGGACACCTCGGTGGGCTCATGCAGCGAGGCAATATGGGTAGAGTTCCGGAATAGGAAGGGTGCAGTCACAATGTTGGAGGTTTACTATAGGCCTCCCAATTGCTGGCGGGAGATTGAGGAACAGTTATGCAGGCAGATTTTGGAAAGATGTAAAAGTAATAGGGTTGTTGTGGTGGGTGATTTTAACTTACCCTATCTTGACTGGGAATCACTTAGCGCTTGGGATTTGGATGGTGCAGAATTTGTAAGGTGCATCCAGGAGGGCTTCCTGAGACAATATGTGGATAGTCCAACTAGGGAAGGGGCAATACTGGACCTGGTATTAGGGAATGAACCCGGCCAGGTGGTCGAATTTTCAGTAGGGGAGCATTTCAGGAAAAGTGACCATAATTCAGTAAGTTTCATGGTACTGGTGGATAAGGATAACAGGAGTCCTCGGGTTGCTTAATTGGGGGAAGGCTAATTATAAAAATATTAGGCAGGAACTGAGGAATCTAGACTGGAGGCGGATGTTTGAGGGCAAATCAACAACTGACATGTGGGGGGCTTTCAAACGTCAGTTGATAAGAATTCAGGACCGGCATGTTCCTGCTAGGATGAAGGATAAGTATGGAAAGTTTCAGGAACCTTGGATAATGAAGGATATTGTGAGATTAGTCAAAAAGAAAAGGGAAGCATTCGTAAGGGCTAGAAGGCTGGGAACAGATGAAGCCCGTGGAGAATATAAAGAAAATAGGAAGAAATTAAGCAAGGAGTCAGGAGGGCTAAAAGGGGTCATGAAAAGTCACTGGCAACCAGGATTAAGGAAAATCCCAAGGCCTTTTATACATATGTAAAAAGCAAGAGGGCAGCCAGGGAAAGGGTAGGCCCACTCAGGGACAGAGGTGGGAATCTGTGTGTGGAGCCAGAAGAAATGGGAGAGATACTAAATGAGTACTTCTCATCAGTATTCACTAATGAGAAGGACTTAGCGGTCGATTTGTCTAGGGAAGAGTGTGTAGATAGCCTGGATCATGTTGAGATCAAAAAAGAGGAGGTGTTAGGCGTCTTGAAGAATTTTAAGGTGGATAAATCCCCAGCGCCAGATGGGATCTACCCCAGAGTACTGAGGGAGGCAAGGGAGGAGATTGCTGGGGCCTTGACAGAAATCTTTGTATCCTCACTGGCTACGGGTAGGTAAATTCGCATGGGATCAGAGGTGAGCTGGCAAGATGGATATAGAATTGGCTTGGTCATAGAAGACAGAGGGTAGCAGTGGAAGGGTGCTTTTCTGAATGGAGAGCTGTGACTAGTGGAGTTCCACAGGGATCAGTGCTGGGACGTTTGCTGTTTGTAGGATACGTAAATGATTTGGAGGAAAATGTAACTGGGCTAATTAGTAAGTTTGCAGACGACACTAAGGTTGGAGGAGTTGCAGATAGTGAAGAGGATTGTCAAAGGATACAACGGGATATAGATCGGTTGGAGACGTGGGCGGAGAAATGGCAGATGGAGTTTAATCCGGACAAATGTGAGGTAATGCATTTTGGAAGGTCTAATACAGGTAGGAATTATACTGTAAATGGCAGAACCCTTAAGTGCATAGATGGGCAGAGGGATCTGGGTGTACAGGTCCAGAGGTCACCGAAAGTGGCAACGCAGGTGGATAAGGTAGTCAGGAAGGCATATGGCATGCTTGCCTTCATCGGCAGGAGTATTGAGTACAAAAGCTGGGAAGTCATGCTGCAGCTGTATAGAACCTTGGTTAGGCCACACTTGGAATATTGCGTGCAATTCTAGTCGCCACATTACCAGAAGGATATGGAGGCATTGGGGAGGGTGCAGAGGAGATTTACCAGGGTGCTGCCTGGTCTGGAGGTTATTAGCTATGAGGAGAGGTTGGAGAAACTCGGATTGTTCTCACTAGAGCGATGGAGATTGAGGGGCGACTTGATAGAAGTTTACAAAATTGAGTGGCATGGACAGAGTAGATAGTCAGAAACTTTTTCCCTGGGTGGAAGAGTCAATTACTAGGGGACATAGATACAAGGTGAGAGGAGAAAACTATAGAGGAGATGTGCGGGGCAAGTTTTTTACGCAGAGGGTAGTGAGTGTCTGGAATTTGTTGCCAGAGGAGCTGGTGGAAGCAGGTACGATAGTGGTGTTTAAGAGGCAGCTTGACAAATACATGAATAGTATGGGAATAGAGGGATATGGACCCCGGAAGTGCAAATCGTTTTAGTTCGACAGGCAATATGATCGGCACAGGCTTGGAGGGCTGAAGGGCCTGTTCCTGTGATGTAGTTTTCTTTCTGCTTCGTTCTTTGTTCTTTGATAAAAGCAAGTGTCACCACTCCACTAACATGCCCCTCTGCCTTCAGAGATCTATGGACACACACGCCAAGGTCCCTTTGTTCCTCAGAACTTCCTAGTGTCATGCAATTCGTTGAATACTTCCTTGTCAAATTACTCCTCCAAAAGTGTATCACCTCACACTTTTCAGGGTTAAATTTCACCTGCCACTTATCTGCCCATTTGACCATCCCGTCTATATCTTCCTGTAGCCCATGACACTCAATCTCACTGTTAACCACCCGGCCAATCTTTGTGTCATCCACAGATTTACTAATCCTACCCCCGCCACATAGTCATCTATGTCGTTTATATAAATGATGAATAATAGGGGACAGAGCACAGATCCCTGTGTATGCCAATGGACACTGGCTTCCAGTCACTAAAGCATCCTTATGTCATCAGCCTCTGCCTCTTCCAACTAAGCCAATTTTGAATCCACCTTATCAAATTACCCTGTATCCCATGTGCCTTTGCCTTCTTTATAAGTCTCCCATGTGGGACCTTGTCAAAGGCTTTGCTGAAATCCATACAAAACTACATCAACTACACTACCCTCATCTACACACCTGGTCACCTCCTCAAAAAATTCAATCAAATTTGTTAGGCAGGACCTCCCTCTAACAAAGCCATGCTGACTATCCCTGTTCAAACCTTGCCTCTCCAAATGGAGATAGATACTCTCCTTCAGAACTTTCTCCAATAGTTTCCCGACCACTGATGTGAGACCCATTGGCCTGTAGTTCCCTGGCTTATCGCTACAACCCTTCATAAATAGCGGAGCCACATTAGCTGTTCTCCAGTCCTCTGGCACCTCCCCCGTGGCCAGAGAGGAATTAAAAATTTGGTTCAGATCCCCTGCGATCTCCTCCCTTGCCTCCCTCAGCAGTCTGGGACACAAATTATCCAGACCTGGAGATTTGTCAATTTTTAAGCCTGCCAACACCTCCAATACTTTGTCACTCATGTTTTCAATTTGCTTCAGAACCTTGCAGTTTCTCTCCCCGAGTTCGCTATCTTCATCCTCCTTCTCTTGGGTGAAGGCAGACGTGAAGTATTCATTCAACACACTCGCGATGCCCTCTCGCTCCACCCATAGATTGCCCCCTTGGTCCCTCATGGGCCCTAATTTTTCCCTGGTTATCCTCTTCCCATTGATATACTTATAGAATATCTTGAGATTTTCCCTACTTTTACCAGCCAGAGCTTTCTCATATCCCCTCTTAGCTCTCCTAATTGCTTTTTTAAGCTCCACCCTGCACTTTCTGTACTCCACTAATGCCTCTGCTGATTTGCTTCCCTCGTACCTGCTAAAAGCCTCTCTTTTCCTTCTCATTGTAACCTGAATCTCTCTGGTCATCCATAGTTCTCTGGGCTTGTTACTCCTTCCTATCACCCTAGTGGGAACATGTTGAGCCTATAACCTCTCCATTTCCTTTTTGAACACCCCCCACTGTTCCTCTGTAGATTTCCCCACAAGTAACTTTTCCCAGTCTACCTTGGCCAGATCCTGCCTTATTTCACTAAATTCCACTCTCCCCCAATCCAAAACATTTTTTTGCAACTTGTCTATATCTTTGTCCATAATAAGCTTAAACTGTACCATGTTGTGGTTGCTATCACTAAAATGCTCCCCTACCACCAGCTCAGACACCTGTCCGGCTTTATTCCCCAGAATTAGGTCTAGCACTGCGCCGTCCCTTGTTGGATCCCCTACATATTGACCAAAAAAGTTCTCCTGTACACATTTCATGAAATCCACTCCATCCAAGCCCTTAACATTATGTCTATCCCAATTAATGTTCGGAAAATTGAAATCGCCCAATATAATTACCTTATTGTTATTGTTTTTACACACCTCCACAAATTGTGCACATATTTGCTCCTCAATTTCCCACTGACTAGCTGGGGGTCTATAATAAACACCGAACAATGTGGCTGCCCCATTTTTATTCCTAAGCTCTACCCACAAAGCTTCATTCGATGCCCCCTCCAAGATATCATCTCTCCTTACTGCAGTAACTGACACCTTAACTAATTATGCAACATCTCCTCCTCTTTTACCCCGTTCCCTGTATCACCTTAAGATTCTATATCCTGGAATGTTGAGCTGCCAATCCTGCCCTTCTCTCAACCATGTCTCAGTGATGTCTCCTATTTCACAATAGATCATATTTATTTCCTTCAATGTGTGCTGATAGCCATTACAGAGACCTGGCTGCAAGATGACAAGAATTTAGTCCTGAATATTGAGGAGTATACGACTGTCAAGAAGAATAAGAAGCTCGATAAAGGTGGAGGGGTAGCACTGTTAATCAAGGATGGTATTGATGTAATAGTTAGAGGTGACCTTGTTTCAGGAGATCGGAATGTAGAATCGGTTTGGGGTGGAGATGAGGAAGACGAGGGGAAAGAAGTCACCACTGAGAGCGTTCTACAGATCCCCCTAACAGTTATCACAATGTAGGACAAAATGTACAAGAAGAAATATTGGGTGCTTGTGATAAAGAGATGGCAATAATCATGGATTTTGACCCAGTGACAGTGAAGGAACGGCGATATATTTCCAAGTCAGTATGGTGAGACACTTGGAGGGGAACTTCCAGATGGTGGTGTTCCCATCTATCTGCTGCTCTTGTCCTTCTAGATGGAAGCGATTGTGGTTTTGGAAGGTGCTGTCGAAGGAGGTGAGTTCCTGCTGTGCATCTTGTAGACGGTACACACTGCTGCTACTGTGCGTCAGTGATGCAGGGAGTGAATGTTTATGGATGTGGTGCCAATCAAGGGGCTGTTTTGTCCTGGATGGTGTCAAGCTTCTTCAGTGTTGTAGGAGCTGCACTCACCCAGGCAAGTGGGGAGTATTCATCACACTCCTGACTTGTCCCTTGTACGTACCAATATGCAAACACGGAGCAGGAGTTGGCCATTCAGCCCCTCGAACCTGCTCTGCCATTTAATAAGATGATGGCTGATCTGATAGTAACCTCAAATCTGCATCCCACCCACCCTGATAACCTATCACCCCCTTGCTTATCAAGAATCTATCCACCTCTGCCTTAAAAATATTCAAAGACTCTGCTTCCACCGCCTTTTGAGGAAGAGAGTTCCAAAGACTCACGACCCTCTGAGAGAAAAAAATTCACCTCATTTCCATTTTAAATGGGCGATTCCATATTATTAAACAGTTATAGATGGTGGACAGGCTTTGGGGAGTCAGAAGGTGAGTTACTCACCACAGGATTCCTAGCCTCTGACCTGCTCTTGTAGCCACAGTATTTATATGGCAAGTCCAGTTCAGTTCCTGGTCAATGGTAACCCCCAGGATGTTGATAGTGGTGGACTCAGTCATGGCAATGCCATTGAATGTCAAGGGGCGATGGTTGGATTCTCTCTTGTTGGAGTTGGTCATTGCCTGACATTTGTGTGGTGCGAATGTTACTTGCCTCTTGTCAGCCCAAGCCTGGATGTTGTCTAGGTCTTGCTGCATTTGGACAAGGACTGCTTCAGTATCTGAGGAGTTGCAAATTGTGCTGAACATTGTGCAATCATCAGCGAACATCCCCACTTCTGGCCTTATGATGGAAGGAAGGTCATTGATGAAGCAGCTGAAGATGGTTGGGCCGAGGACACTACCCTGAGGAACTCCTGCAGTGATGTTCTGAAGCTGAGATGACTGACCTCCAACAACCACAACCATCTTCCTTTGTGCTAGGTATGACTCCAACCAGCAGAGAGTTATCCCCCTGATTCCCATTGACTCCAGTTTTGCTAGGGCTCCACACTCAGGCAGTCACTCTCACCTCACCTCGGGAGTTCAGCTCTTTTGTCCATGTTTGAACCAAGACTGTAATGAGGTCAGGAGCTGAATGGCCCTGGCAGGACCCAAACTGGGCGTCAGTGAGCAGGTTATTGCTGAGTAAATGCCGCTTGATAGCACTGTTGTTGACACCTTCCATTACTTTACTGATGATGGAGAGTAGAATGATGGGGTGGTAATTGGCCAGGTTGAATTTGTCCTGCTTTTTGTGTACAGGACATACCTGGGCAATTTTCCACATAGCTGGATAGATGCCTGTGTTGTAGCTGTATTGGAACAGCTTGGCTAGGGGTGCGGCAAGTTCTGGAGAACAAGTCTTCAGCACTAAAGTAGTAAATAAAACACCTCTATTCAAGAAGTGAAGAAGGCAAAAAAAAGAAAACTATGGCCAGAATCGTTGCCTCGTTGGGCAGGCGTCTGCCTGACCAGGACGAGCACCAAAGGATGCGTGGCGATGTAGGGTGAGCATGCCAACGTCATCGGGCACTAGCACAATATTTCAGTTGTTGGATGTGCATGGGAGTTGGCATCACGCCCGCCGACAATTAACAAGCCTATTAAGGCCATTAATGTCTCAATTAAATGTAATTTTTCGCTGCCTGTCCAACCTGACGGTTGACGTGTAGGCAAAAAGGCCAAGCGGCCTTTGCATTTTTTAGGAAATCTCATCCACGGGGAGGATGAGGTTTCCAATAGCAAATAAAAATAAAATAAAAATATTAACTTTTCAATCATAACATGTCACATCAGTGGGTGCATGTTTTGTAAAATTTTTAAAACCTTTATTTTTATTTCTTAAAATCTCCCTCTCCCTGAAGCAGCTCTGTGCCTCAGGGAGCTTTTCCTGCGCATACTTAGGTCCATGTGCGAAATTCCCTGCTCACCCTCCTCCCCTCTACACAGGCAGCGCTAAGCGCTGCATCGTGCGTTTCATGCTGGGCAGGGCCTTAACTCGCTCACCAGCGTGGAATCGCGGGACAGCCCTGATCACGGACAGCAGTCAGCTTCCTGAACACTCCTGCCTGCGCCAGCCAAACCCACCCAACCAGGGCAAAATCCTGGCTTTTCGGTCAGTTATCTTGCCGTCTGTCATGGTGAAGGTAAAGGTGAAGAATCCATCATTAAAAAGGTTATAGCTGAGCACTTAGAAAAACCCACGGTAATTGGGAAGAGTCAGCATGGTTTTGTGAAAGGGAAATCATGTTTAACCAATTTATTGGAGTTTTTTGAAGGAGTCACATGTGCAGTGGATAAAGGGGAGCCTGTAGACGTGCTGTACTTGGATTTCGAGAAGGCATTTGATAAGTTGCCACATCAAAGGTTATTATGGAAAATAAAGCTCAAGGTATAGGGGGTAACATATTAGCCTGGATAGAAAATTGGCTGGCTTGAAACATAGAAAATAGGAGCAGGAGGAGCTCATTCGGCCCTTCGAGCCTGCTCCACCATTCACTATGATCATGGCTGATCCTTTATCTCAATGCTATATTGCTGCTTTCTCTCTATATCCCTTGACGACATCTAGAAATCTATTTCCTTCTTAAATATATTCAATGACTTGGCCTCCACAGCCTCAGGGTGGGGGTGTGAGTGTGTGTGGGGGTGTGTGTGGGGGTGGGGGTATGGATGGGGATGGGGTGTGGGTGGGGGTGGGGGAGGGGGTGGTGGTGGGGGTGTGGGTGGGGGTTGGGGGGTGGGGGTGGGGGTGTTTATGGGGGTGTGGTTGGGGGTGTGGTTGGGGGTGGGGGTGGGGGTGGGGTTGGGGGTGTGGTTGGGGGTGGGGGTGGGGGAGGGGGAGGGGGTGGGGGTGTGTGTGGGGGTGTGTGTGGGTGGGGGGGTGTGTGGGTGTGTGTGTGAGGGTGTGGGTGGGTGTGTGGTTGGGGGTGTGGTTGGGGTGTGGGTGGGGATGGGGGAGGGGGTGGGGGTGGGGGTGTGGTTGGGGGTGGGGGTGGGGGGGGTTGGTGGGGGTGTGGTTGTGGTTGGGGGTGTGGTTGGGGGTGGGGGTGGGGGTGGGGGTGGGGGAGGGGGTGGGGGTGGCGGTGTGGGTGGGGTGGTGTGTGGGTGTGTGTGTGGGGGTGTGGGTGGGTGTGTGGTTGGGGGTGTGGTTGGGGTGTGGGTGGGGATGGGGGAGGGGGTGTGGTTGGGGGTGGGGGTGGGGGAGGCGGTGGGGGTGGGGGTGTGGTTGGGGGTGGGGGTGGGAGAGGCGGTGGGGGTGGGGGTGTGGGTGGGGGGTTGTGTGGGTGTGTGTGTGGGGGTGTGGGTGGGTGTGTGGTTGGGGGTGTGGTTGGGGGTGGGGGTGGGGGAGGGGGAGGGGGTGGGGGTGTGTGTGGGGGTGTGTGTGGGTGGGGGTGTGGGTGGGGGTGTGGTTAGGGTTGGGGGTGGGGGTCGGGTTGGGGTTTTGTTGGGGGTGGGGGTGGGGGTGGGGGAGGGGGTGTGGGAGGGGGTGGGGAAGGGGGTGTGGGTGGGGGTGTGGTTGGGGTTGGGGGTGGGGGTGGGGGTGTGGTTGGGGGTGTGGTTGGGGGTGGGGGTGGGGGTGGGGGTGGGGGTGGGGGTGTGGGGGTGTGTGGGTGTGTGTGTGAGGGTGTGGGTGGGTGTGTGGTTGGGGGTGTGGTTGGGGTGTGGGTGGGGATGGGGAAGGGGGTGGGGGTGTGGTTGGGGGTGGGGGTGGGGGGGTTGGGTGGGGGTGTGGTTGCGGTTGGGGGTGTGGTTGGGGGTGGGGGTGGGGGTGGGGGTGGGGGAGGGGGTGGGGGTGGGGGTGTGGGTGGGGGGGTGTGTGGGTGTGTGTGTGGGGGTGTGGGTGGGTGTGTGGTTGGGGGTGTGGTTGGGGTGTGGGTGGGGATGGGGGAGGGGGTGGGGGTGGGGGTGTGGTTGGGGGTGGGGGTGGGGGAGGCGGTGGGGGTGGGGGTGTGGTTGGGGGTGGGGGTGGGGGAGGCGGTGGGGGTGGGGGTGTGGGTGGGGGGTTGTGTGGGTGTGTGTGTGGGGGTGTGGGTGGGTGTGTGGTTGGGGGTGTGGTTGGGGGTGTGGGTGGGGGTGTGGTTGGGGGTGTGGGTGGGGGTGTGGGGAGAGGTCGAGTGCCGGTGTCACCGTGGGTGCTGGAAGCCCTTCCCCGGAGCTCCTTGAAGACAGAAGCTGCCTCATGGAGCTGCAGACCTCCAAATAATAAAAGCAAGTACTAGAATACTATAAAAAATGTGCATACAGAACAATCAAGCACCTGAATGCAGACCTCAAAAAAAAAACACTCCCCAGATATTTCTTTCTATTTTATTTCCTAACAGAGATTTAATCCCACCCTTGGATGAGGTTTCATCAAAAATGTAAGGTTGGACAGGTCATGAAAAACCACTTACAATTGCGCCGTTAATGAGCTTACTTGCCCGCTTAATTGTTGGCGGGCACTCTTCCAACTGCCGGGCACGCCCACCAAGCGAAATATCACGCAAGTGCGCGATGACATCAGGATGGTTGCCCAACGTCATCTCACATGATTTTACGCCCATTCGGATTGGGTGCGCGCCCACCTGTGAATCATAAAATTCTGCCCAATATCCTGGGCTTTATTAATGGGAGCATCAAGTACAAGAGTAAGGATGTCATGTTGAAATTGTTTAAGTCACTAGTTCAGACTCAGCTGGAGTGTTGTGTCCAGTGAGGTGCTGAACATTAGGAAAGATGTGAGGGTATTTGGGGAAAGCACAGAAAAGATTCACGAGAATAGTTCCAAGGATTAGGAACTTGAGTTATGAGTATAGATTGGAGAGGTTGGGACTGTTCTCCTTGGAGAGGAGAAGGATAAGAGATTTCATAGAGTGTTCAAAATCATGAGGGGTGTGGTCAGAGTAGATAGAAAGAAACTGTTCCTACTCATGAAAGGATTGAGATGAGGGTACAGATTTAAAGTATTTAGTAAAAGAAGCAAAAGTAACATGAGGACAACTTTTTCACACAGCAATTGATTAGGGTCTGGAACGCTCTGCCTGAGAGTGTGGTGGAGTCAGGCATTTAAAGGGGAATTAGACTGTTTCCTAAAAAGGAAGAAGAGTTGGAGGGAGAAGCTGGGGGAATGGCACTAGGTGAATTTCTCATTCGGAGAGCGGGTGTAAAGACAACGGATCGAATAGCCTCCTTCTGCACTCTAACATTTCTGTCATTCTTTGATACTGTGAAAAGCAGGTCAGAGGCTGGGAATTCTGCAGTGGGCAACTCAATTCTTGACTCTCCAAAGCCTGTCCACCATCTACAAGGCACAAGTCAGGGGTGTGATGGAATTCTACCCACTTGCCTGGATGAGTGCAGCTCCCACAACACTCAAGAAGTTTGACACCGTCCAGGACAAAGCAGCCACTTGGTTGGCACCACATCCACAAACGTTCACTCCCTCCACCACCGACGCACAGTAGCAGCAGCTGTGTGTACCATCTACAAGATGCACTGCAACAAATTGCCAAGACTTCTTTGGGAGCACCTTCCAAACCAATCATCTCTACCACCTAAAAAGGAGAAGGGCAGCAGATGCATGGAAATATCACCTGTAACTGCTCCTCCAAGTCACTCACCATCCTGACTTGGAAATATACCGCCGTTCCTTCAATGTCGCTGGGTCAAAACCCTGGAACTCCCTCCCTAACAGCACTGTGGGTGTACCTACACCACATGGACTGCAGTGGTTCAAGAAGGCAGCTCACCACCACCTTCCCAAGGGCAATTAGGGATGGGCAATAAATGCTAACCCAGACAGCGACACCCACATCAGAAGAACAAACCAAAAAAAAAAGGATCAGTAACAGGCATTACAGACAATTAGGGAAAAGCCATCTTTGAATACACTGAGCTGCGATCTGTGCAATGTTGTGCCTGAAAGGGCTCTGGAAGAAGATTCTAAAGTGAATTGGATAAATGATTGAAAAGGACACATTTACAGGACTCTTCAGGAAGGAGAAGGAGTGGGGGTTTAATTGGTCATCTCTTTCACAGAGCCCTCACAGGCACAATGTGCTGAATGGTCTTAGTCTGTGCTGTGTCATTCTGTGAAAGGAATCTGACAGAGGATTGCCTTGAAAACATCACAACTCCTGCTGCTCAATGGCCATCATGACATTCATGATTGTGGTTCATGCACACAACGTCGTTGTGTCTGAATGTTGGGATGCGTACAGGACAACAGACAGAAACCTCTTCAACCAATCACTCTGAGCTGCATGGTGGGAATCTAACATTGACTCTGGTGTATCTTGAATTGATTCCTGACTTCAAAGCAACAACCCACGTCGGAAAGCAGGGCTGACACAGGGGATTGCATGATGCACAGAACCAGAACCAGCCTGAATCTCTCAGTCTAATGGCATTGCTCATTCCTGCTCATTAGCTGCTACAACATGCTTTGTGTATCCAAAACAAAAACAGAATTACCTGGAAAAACTCAGCAGGTCTGGATGCTGCCTGACCTGCTGAGTTTTTCCAGGTAATTCTGTTTTTGTTTTGGATTTCCAGCATCCGCAGTAGTTTTTTGTTTTTATCTTTTGTATCCAACTAGTTGATATGATGAGAAGATAAGTTCAATTGTAATGATTTAACCTTTAGGTGCCATGTAAGGTAAACAAGCTTGACACAAATGGCCTCCTGCTGTGCTTTGGTAACACTATGCCTCCCTGACTCTAAGATATGGAAAATGCGAAGAACATGAATTGTTATCTGACCCGGAAAAGACCCAAGAGTCAAACGGCATACCCTGATGAACAATCATTAACCTCAGAGGTCAGTTCCTGCACAATGTGCTTTAGTTCACAGTTGGCAGACAGCAAAGCCGTAATCAGTGCCTTCAGTGTTGGTGGAATATGGCAGGTGGGTTACAGGGTACACACATTGTGGAATACACACACTGCAGAGTATGGGCTACATACACCTCAGGGTGTACACACAGCAGAACATACACACAGACTGGGTGCATTCACTGCAGGGTACACAGGAGAGGTACAAGAGGTGCACTTGCTCTGACTTAGTCCTTGCTTTGTGTAAATGAGGAAAGTATTCCATTTCATGTCCCTTTTTATCAGGTGAATTGAGTGTGGATTATCTCTGATATGAAAACAGAAAATGCTGGAATAACTCAGCAGGTCTGGCAGCTTCTGTGGAGGGAGAAACAGAATTAACTTTTCAGGTCAGTGACCCTTCATCAGAACTGAGAATGCACAGAGGTTTAACAGTGTTTAAACTAGGCAATGGAAGGAGGGATTGAAGGAAAGAACCAGAGGGAAGCTCTGGGAAAGAATGGATGGCAGGAGAGATTAAATAAGGAAAGAGATGATAGCAAAAGGCAAAAGGAGGTGATAATTGGAGAACTGAAGAAACAAGAAGTGGCCCTAGTGAGGCGCAAATGGAGAGGCAGAACCACCACCAACAGCTGCCGTCCAAAAACAGAGGGGAGGGGGGATGTTGTGGTCTGAAATTGCTGAACTCAATATTGAGTCCAGAAGGCTGGATGGTGCTGACTTGAAAGATAAGGGGCAGAATTTCGCCATCGGCGAGCAGGGGGCGGGGCCAGCACACTGACGCTTAAAATGACGCAGGATGATGTTGGGGGGGAATCCCCACGGGATGATGTTGGGGGGGGATCCCCACGGGATGATGTTGGGGGGGAATCCCCACGGGATGATGTTGGGGGTGAACCCCCGCGGGATGGTGTTGGGGGGAACCCCCAGCTTCATCCCGCCCCATTTAAATTTTCAAGAAGGTGGGCGTGCAACAAAATCGTCAGATCAGAGGTACCTTGGTGTGCATATAACACAGAATCACAGAATCACAGGGCAGAAGAGGCCCTTCGGCCCATCGAGTCTGCACCGACACGTGAGAAACACCTGACCTACCTACCTAATCCCATTTACCAGCACTTGGCCCATAGCCTTGAATGTTGTGATGTGCCAAGTGCTCATCCAGGTACTTTTTAAAGGATGTGAGGCAACCCACCTCCACCACCCTCCCAGGCAGCACATTCCAGACCATCACCACCCTCTGGGTAAAAATGTTTTTCCTCACATCCCCCCTAAACCTCCTGCCCCTCACCTTGAACTTATGTCCCCTTGTGACTGACCCTTCAACTAAGGGGAACAGCTGCTCCCAATCCACCCTGTCCATGCCCCTCATAATCTTGTACACCTCAATCAGGTCGCCCCTCAGTCTTCTCAGCTCCAAGAAAAACCCCCAATTTTATCCAACCTCTCTTCATAATTGAAATGTTTCATCCCAGGCAACATCCTGGTGAATCTCCTCTGCACCCCCTCCAGTGCAATCACATCCTTCCTATAATGTGGCGACCAGAACTGCACACAGTACTCCAGCTGTGGCCTCACCAAGGTTCTAAACAACTCCAACATGACCTCCCTACTTTTGTAATCTATGCCTCGATTGATAAAGGCAAGTGTCCCATATGCCTTTTTCACCACCCCACTAACATGCCTCTCCGCCTTCAGAGATCTATGGACACACACGCCAAGGTCCTTTTGTTCCTCAGAACTTCCTAGTGCCATGCCGTTCATTGAATACTTCCTTGTCAAATTACTCCTTCCAAAGTGTATCATCTCACACTTTTCATGGTTAAATTCCATCTGCTAATTATCTGCCCATTTGACCATCCCGTCTATATCTTCCTGTAGCCCAAGACACCCAACCTCACTGTTAACCACCCGGCCAATCTTTGTGTCATCCGCAAACTTTCTAACCCTACCACCTGAAGACCCTGAAGGTAGCGGGTCAGGTAGATAAGGTGGTTAAGAAGGCTTATGGGATACTCGCCTTTATTAGCCGAGGCATAGAATACAAGAGCAGGGAGGTTATGCTGGAACTGTATAAAACGCTGGTTAGGCCACAACTGGAGTATTGCATGCAGTTCTGGTCACCACATTATAGGAAGGATGTGATTGCACTGGAGAGGGTGCAGAGGAGATTTACCAGGATGCTGCCTGGGCTGGAGGGTCTGAGCTATGAGGAAAGATTGGATAGGCTGGGTTTGTTTACCTTGAAGCAGCGAAGGTTGAGAGGGAACCTGATAGAGGTGTATAAGATTATGAGGGGCTCAGATAGGGTGGATAGGAAGGCACTTTTTCCATTAGTAGAGGGGTCAATAACCAGATGCCATAGACTTAAGGTAAGAGGTAGAAGGGTGAGAGGGACGTTGAGGAGAAATCTTTTCACCCAGAGGGTGGTTGGAGTCTGGAACTCGCTGCCTGAAAGGGTGCTTGAGTCAGAAACTCTCGTAACATTTAAGAAGTATTTAGATATTCACTTGTGTTGCCAAAGCCTCCAGGGCTATGGGCCAAGCGCTGGAAAATGGGATTAGTGTAGTCAGATCTTTGTTGACCGGTGCAGACACAATGGGCTGAATGGCCTCCTTCTGTGCTGTAAACGTATATGAGTCTATTGTGTGATCTTCCTTAACAGCATTCTTGTTAAAGATACATTACACATTAGATAACCATAATTACCACAGAGGAGTTTGTAGAATGCTTTCAAGATAGTTTCCTGGAATTATTATTTAGGATCCAGAAGGATACTCAGGTCATAAAAGAGGTGGCTAATGAGGTAGTAGATGCATTGATGTTAATTATCCAAAGATCACTGGATTATGTAAAGCTTCCATTAGATTGGAAAGTGGCCAATATTACCCCTATATTCAAGAAGGGAGAGAGGCAGAAAACCATAAGACCATAAGACATAGGAGCAGAAATTAGGCCATTCGGCCCATTGAATCTGCTCCGCCATTCAATCATGGCTGATAAGTTTCTCAACCCCATTCTCCCGCCTTCTGCCCATAACCTTTGATCTCCTTACCAATCAAGAACCTATCTATCTCCGTCTTAAATACACTCAATGACCTGGACTCCACAGCCTCCTGTGGCAATGAATTCCATAGATTCACCACTCTCTGGCTAAAGACGTTTTTCCTCATCTCTGTTCTAAAAGGTCTTCCCTTTACTCTGAGGCTGCGCCATCGGGTCTTAGTCTCTCCTACTAATGGAAACATCTTCCCCATGTCCACTCTATCCAGGCCTTTCAGTATTCTGCAAGTTTCAATCAGATTCCCCTCATCCTTCTAAACTCCAGTGAGTATAGACCCAGAGTCCTCAAACGTTCCTCATATGTTAAGCCTTTCATTCCTGGGATCATTCTCGTGAACCTCCTCTGGACCCTCTCCAGGGCCAGCACATCCTTCCTGAGATACAGGGCCCAAAATTGCTCACAACATTCTAAATGTGGTCTGACCAGAGTCTTATAAAGCCTCAGCAGCACATCCCTGCTTTTATATTTCAGTCCTCTCAAAATAAATGCCAACATTGCATTTGCCTTCCTAACCACCAACTCAACTTGCAAGTTAACCTTAAGAGAATCCTGGACTAGGACTCCCAAGTCCCTTTGCACTCCAGATTTCTGAATTCTCTCCCCTTTAGAAAATAGTCTATGCCTCTATTCTTCCTATCAAAGTGCATGACCTCACACTTCCCCACGTTGTATTCCATCTGCCAATTCTTTGCGCATTCTCCTAAGCTGTCCAAATCCTTCTGCAGCCTCCCCTCCTCCTCAATACTACCTGTCCCTCCACCTATCTTTGTATCATCTGCAAACTTAGCCAGGATGCCCTCAGTTCCTTCATCTAGATCATTAATGTATAAAGTGAAAAGTTGTGGTCCCAACACTGACCCCTGCAGAACTCCACTAGTCACCGGCCACCATCCTGAGAAGGACCCCCTTATCCCCACTCTCTGCCTCCTGCCAGACAGCCAATCTTCTATCCATGCTAGTACCTTGCCTCTAACACCATGGGCTCTTATCTTACTGAGCAGCCTCCTGTGCGGTACCTTGTCAAAGGCCTTCTGGAAGTCCAAGTAGATAACATCCATTGGCTCTCCTTTGTCTAACCTACTCATTACCTCCTCAAAGAATTCTAACAGATTTGTCAGGCATGACCTGCCCTTGATGAAACCATGCTGACTTTGCCCGATTTTACCATGCACTTCCAAGTATTCTGAAATCTCATCCTTTATAATGGACTCTAAAATCTTACCAATGACCGAGGTCAGGCTAATCGGCCTGTAATTTCCCATCTTTTGCCTCACTCCCTTCTTAAACAGGGGGTTACATTAGCGATTTTCCAGTCCTCTGGGACCCTCCCTGACTCCAGTGATTCCTGAAAGATCACCACTAACACCTCCACTATCTCTTCAGCTATCTCCTTCAGAACTCTGGGGTGTAATCCATCTGGTCCAGGTGATTTATCCACCTTCAGACCTTTCAGTTTTCCTAGCACCTTCTCCTTGGTAATGGCCACCATACTCACCTCTGTCCCCCGACTCTCTTGAATTTTGGGGATGTTACTCATGTCTTCCTCTGTGAAGACTGACGCAAAGTACCTATTCAGTTCCTCCGCCATTTCTTTGTTCCCCATTATTACTTCTCCAGCGTCATTTTCCAACGGCCCAATGTCCACTTTTGCCTCTCTCTTACCTTTTATATATCTAAAAAAACTCGTGCAATCTTCTTTTATATTACTGGCTAGTTTACCCTCATATTTAATCTTCTCCCTCCTTATTTCTTTTTTAGTTGTCCTTTGTTGGTCTTTGTAGGCTTCCCAATCCCCTGGTTTCCCACTGCTCTTCGCCACATTGTATGCTTTTCCTTTAGCTTTTATGCTGTCCCTGACTTCCCTTGTCAGCCATGGTTGCCTCGTCCTCCCTTTAGTATGCTTCTTCTTCCTAGGGATGAATTTTTGCTGTGTCTCCCAAATTACTCCCAAAATCTCCTGCCATTGCTGTTCCACTGTCTTTACTGCTAGGCTCATCTCCCAGTCAATTCTGGCCAGCTCCTCCCTCATGCCTCTGTAGTTGCCTTTATTTAACTGTAATACCGTTACATCTGATTCCAGCTTTTTCCTCTCAAATTGCAGGGTAAATTCTATCATATTATTATTCTATCATATCATTATTCTATCATATTCCTCCTAAGGGTTCCTTCACCTTAAGCTCCCTTATCAAATCTGCCTCGTTACACATCACTAAATCTAGAACTGCCTGTTCCCTAGTGGGCTCCACCACAAGCTGCTCCAAAAAGCCATCTCGTAGACATTCCATAAATTCCTTTTCTTGGGATCCACAACCAACCTGATTTTCCCAGTCTACCTGCTCTCTTTTATCCTGTGTCTCCGCCGCTCCACTCGCTCTCTTTTATCCTGTCAACTGTCCAGACAACTATATGCCAGTTAGCTGACATCTGTCATGGGGAACGTGTTAGAATCAATCATTAAGCTGGACACTTAGAGAAACTCAGGGTAATTGGGTAGAACCAGCAAGGTTTTGTGAAAGGGAAATCGTGTTTAACCAATTTTTTAGAGTTCTTTGGAGAAGTAACATGTGTGATGGATGAAGGGACGTGATGTTCTTGGATTTCCAGAAAGCATTAGATAAGATGCCACATCAAAGGTTATTGCAGAAAATAAAAGCTCATAGTGTAGGGGGTAACATATTAGCCTGGATAGAAGATTAGCTGGCTGGCAGAAAGCAGAGAGTATGCATGAGTGGGTCTTTGTCTGATTGGCAAGAGGTGACGAGTGGTGTCCCAGATGTACTGGGGCCTCAACATTTTACAATTTATATCAATGACTTAGATGAGGGTAGTGAAGACATGGTAACCAAATTTTCAGGTAGCACAAAGATAGGTAGGAAAGCATGTTGTGAAAAGGATGTAAGGAGTTTGCAGACGGACATATATAGGTTGAGTGAGTGGGCAAAAATCTGGCAAATAGAGTATAATGTGGGGAAATATGAAGTTGTTCACTTTGGCAGGAAGAATAAAAAAGCAGATTATTACTTAAAGAGAACAGCTGCAGAATTCTGAGGAGCAGAGGGACCTGGGTGTGTTCGTGCATGAGTCACAAAAAGTTAGTATGCAGGTACAGCAAGTAATGAAGAAGGGTAATGGAATGTTATCCTTTATTATGAGAGGGATTGAATGTAAGAGTATGGATGTTATACTTCAGTTATACAGGGCATTGGTGAAACTGTATCTCAAATATTGTGAGCAGTTTTGGTCTCCTTATTTAAGGAAGGATGTAAATGCATTGGAGGCAGTTCAGAGGAGGTTTACTAGATTGATACCTGGAATGAGTGGGTTTTCTTATGAGGAAAGGTTGGACAGACTGGGCTGGTTTCCACTGGAGTTTAGAAGAGTGAGGAGTGATTTGATTGAAGTCTACAAGATCCTGAACGGCCTTGACAAGGTGGATGTGGAAAGGATGTTTCCTCTTGTGGGTGAGTCCAGAACTAGGGGGCACTGTTTTAAAATTAGGGGTCACCCTTTTAGGACAGAGATGAGGAGAATTTTTTTCTCTCAGAGGGTTGTGCGACTTTGGAACTCTCTGCCTCAGAAGGTGCTGGAGGTCACTGAATATTTTTAAGGTAGAGGTAGATAGATTCTTATTAGGCAAGAGAATCAAATGGGACAAGATGGGAATGTGGAAATCGAAATACAAGCAGATCAGCCTTGATCTTATTGAATGGTGCAGCAGGCTCGAGGGGCCGAATGGCCTAATTCTGCTCCTATTTTGCATGTTCATATGTAAATTAAATCAATTTTAGAATGGCATTTTGATAGATGTGGAATCCTGGGATTAGAGATGGTGCAAATTTAAATAAGGCTCATGAGGGTACAGGCCTCTGTAGTGCCTCTTACTTTGCAGCATTCCCTCAGTACTGCACTTTGTCAGCTTGGACTATGTACTTAAGCCTCTTGAATGCACAACTTTCTGAATCAAAGGATAAGAGTGCCAAGTAAGATGCCTTAAAAAAGACTTCAACTTTCAAGTGTTTGAAAGAACACTGGCCTAGATTTCCTTCTCTCCCAGATCTACCTGAGTGTGAGGTGGAGGCAAGTTCAATTGTGGCATTCAAAGGGGAATTAGACTGTTATTTGAAAAGAATGTGCAGGGATATGGGGAGAAGGCAGGGGAGTGGCACTAGGTAAATTGCTCCAATGGAGAGCCAGCTCAGACATGACGGGCTGAATGGCCTTCTGTGCTGAAACCATTCTGTGACTCTGTGATTCTGACATCTGCATTTTGAAATTATGCTCTGGATACCCTTGTCCAAGTCATTAATATTTATCATAAAGAGCAGCGGTCTTAAACTAGACCCCTGGTGAATGCCATCGTTTACTTCCCTCTAGTCTGAAAAACAATTGCAACAAGGGAGGTTAATGAGCACCTTCTGCACCTATCATCTGGAATAGCTAGCAATCAGTTGGAGAAGAGTGCTAGCATTCCTGGGCACAGATTTACTCTGTACATGTGTGAAGTGATTCAGCTCAATCCACTCACTGAAGGGTTTGGTAAATAAATGTTTAGCTGGAAATATAAATGTCAAAGCTGTTCTTAGTCACTCAGCTGCTCAGAAAATCTAAAAAATATTCATTCTACTTGTGCAGTCACAGTGTGAATCAAAGCCCTCCTTTCAGCTGAATCAGTGATTACCTGTCCTTCAACAAGTCAGTAGAAAAGTTCGCATCTGTTCCAATGCAGCCAATTTCCAAAACAGTTCCTCTGACAATTTCCAAAACAGTTCCTTCTTCCTTAACCGAGGTTTTCCACCCACGGTGCTTGACAGGGCCCTCAACCGTGTCCGGCCCATCTCCCACGCATCCGCCCTCACACCTTCCTCTCCCTCCCAGAAACATGATAGGGTCCCCCTTGTCCTCACCTATCACCCCACCAGCCTCCACATTCAAAGGAACTTCCTCCACCATTTCCCCCAACTCCAGCATGATGCCACCACCAAACACATCTTCCCTTCACCCCCCTGGCGGCATTCCGCAGGGATCGTTCCCTCCGGGACACCCTGGTCCACTCTTCCATCACCCCCTAAACCTCAACCTCCTCCCACGGCATCTTCCCACGCAACCACAGAAGGTGCAACACCTGCCCCTTTACTTCCCCTCTCCTCACCATCCAAGGCCCCAAACACTCCTTTCAAGTGAAGCAGCGTTTCACTTGCACTTCCGTCAATTTAGTCTACTGCATTCGCTGCTCCCAATGCGGTTTCCTCTACATTGGAGAGACCAAACGCAGACTGGGTGACCACTTTGCGGAACACCTTCGGTCTGTCCACAAGCATGACCTCCCTGTCGCTTGCCATTTCAACACTCCACCCTGCTCTCATGGCCACATATCTGTCCTTGGCTTGCTGCATTGTTCCAGTGAAGCTCAACGCAAACTGGAGGAACAGCACCTCATCTTCCGATCAGGCACTTTACAGCCTTCCGGGCTGAATA
>NW_027596955.1:0-122257 GCF_964194155.1 Cetorhinus maximus | reverse complement strand
GATATCACGGTAGGTTAAAGAGAGAGAGAGATCACGGGGATGTTAAAGGGACAGAGAGTGAGATCATGGGTAGGTTAAAGGAACAGGGAGTGAGATCACGGGGAGGTTAAAGGGACAGAGAGTGAGATCATTGGCAGGTTATAGGGACAGAGAGTGAGATCAGGGGCAGTTTAACGGGACGGTGAGTGAGATCAGGGGGAGGTTAAAGGGACAGATAGTGAGATCACGGAGAGTTTAAAGGGACAAGAATGAGATCACGGGAGGTTAAAGGGACAGAGAGACATCAAGGGGCCGTTAAAGGGACAGAGATTGAGATCACGGGGAGGTTAAAGGGACAGTGAGTGTGATTACGGGGAGGTTAATGGGACAGTGAGTGATCACGAGGAGGTTAAAGGGACAGAGAGAGAGATCACGGGGAGTTTAAAGGGGCAGCGAGTGAGAATACTGGGAGGTTAAAGGGTCAGAGAGTGAAATCACGGAGGGGTTAAACGAACAGAGAGTGAGATCACGGGTAGGTTAAAGGGACAGAGAAAGAGATCACGGGGTGGTTAATGGGACAGAGAGTGAGATCATGGGGAGGTCAAATGGACAGAGATTGGGATCACGGGGAGGTAGAAGGGACAGAGAGTCAGATCACTGGGAGGTTAAATGGACAGAGAGTGAGATCACGGGCAGGTTAAAGGGACAGAGAGTGAGATCATAGGCAGGTTAAAGGGACAGAGAGTGAGATCAGGAGCAGTTTAAGGGGACGATGAGTGAGATCAGGGGGAGGTTAAAGGGACAGAGAGTGAGATCACGGAGAGTTTAAAGGGACAGAGAATGAGATCACGGGAGGTTAAAGGGACAGAGAGACATCAAGGAGCCGTTAAAGGGACAGAGATTGAGATCACGGGGCGGTTAAAGGGACAGTGAGTGAGATTACGGGGAGGTTAATGGGACAGTGAGTGATCACGAGGAGATTAAAGGGACAGAGAGAGAGATCACGGGGAGTTTAAAGGGGCAGCGAGTGAGAATGCTGAGAGGTTAAAGGGTCAGAGAGTGAAATCACGGAGGGGTTAAACGAACAGAGAGTGAGATCACGGGTAGGTTAAAGGGACAGAGAAAGAGATCACGGGGTGGTTAATGGGACAGAGAGTGAGATCATGGGGAGGTCAAATGGACAGAGATTGGGATCACGGGGAGGTTGAAGGGACAGAGAGTCAGATCACTGGGAGGTTAAATGGACAGAGAGTGAGATCACGGGCAGGTTAAAGGGACAGAGAGACATCAAGGGGAGGTTAAAGGGACATAGAGTGAGATCACTGGGAGGTTAAAGTGGCAGAGATTGAGATCACTGGGAGGTTAAAGGGGCAGCTATTGAGATCACGGGGAGGTTAAAGGGACAAATTGAGAGATCACGGGGAGTTTAAATGGACAGAGAGTGAGATCAAGGGGAGGTTAAAGGTACAGAGAGTGTGATCATGGGGAGGTTAAAGGGACAGAGAGTGAGACCACGGGGAGGTTAAAGGGACAGAGAGTCAGATCACGCTGAGGTGAAAGGGACAGAGAGTGAGATCACGGGAAGGTGAAAGGGACAGAGAGAGAGATCACATGGAGGTTAAAGGGACAGTGAGTGAGATTACGGGGAGGATAAAGAGACAGAGAGTGAGATCACGGGGATGTTATAGGGACAGAGAGTGAGATCACGGGGAGGTTAAAGGGACTGAGAGCGAGATCACAGGGAGGTTAAAGGGACAGAGAGTGAGACAACGGGGAGGTTAAATGGGCAGGGAGTGAGATCACGGGGAGGTTAATGGGACAAAGTGAGAGATCACGGGGTGTTTAAAGGTACAGAGAGTGAGATCACGGGTTGTTTATAGTGACAGAGAGTGAGATCAGGGGCAGTTTATAGGGACGGAGAGTGAGATGAGTGGGAGGTTAAAGGGACAGAGAGTGAGATCACGGGGAGGTTAAAGGGACAGAGAGACATCAAGGGGAGGTTAAAGGGACATAGAGTGAGATCACTGGGAGGTTAAAGTGGCAGAGATTGAGATCACTGGGAGGTTAAAGGGGCAGCTATTGAGATCACGGGGAGGTTAAAGGGACAAATTGAGAGATCACGGGGAGTTTAAAAGGACAGAGAGTGAGATCAAGGGGAGGTTAAAGGTACAGAGAGTGTGATCATGGGGAGGTTAAAGGGACAGAGAGTGAGACCACGGGGAGGTTAAAGGAACAGAGAGTCAGATCACGTGGAGGTTAAAGGGACAGAGAGTGAGATCACGGGAGAGTTAAAGGGACAGAGAGTGAGATCACGGGGAGGTTAAAGGGACAGAGAGTGAGATCACGGGGATGTTAATGGGACAAAGTGAGAAATCACGGGGAGTTTAAAGGGACAGAGAGTGAGATCACGGGGAGGTTAAAGGGACAGAGAGTGAGATCACGGGGAGGTTAGAGGGACAGAGAGTGAGATCACGGGGAGGTTAAAGGGGCAGGGAGTGAGATCACGGAGAGGTTAAAGGGACAGAGAGTGAGGTCACGGGGATGTTAAAGGGACAGAGAGCGAAATAACTGGGAGGTTAATGGGAAAGAGAGTGAGATCACGGGGAGGTTAAAGGGACAGAGAGTGAGATCACGGGGAGGTTAAAGGGACAGAGAGTGAGATCACGGGGAGGTTAAAGGGACAGAGAGTGAGATCACGGGCAGGTTAAAGGGGCAGTGAGTGAAATCACGGGGAGATTAATGGGACAGAGAGTGAGATCACCGGGAGGCTAAAGAGATAAAGAGTGAGATCACGGGAATGATAAAGGCACAGAGAATGAGATCACGGAGAGGCTAAAGGGACAGAGAGTGAGATCACGTGAATGAGAAAGGGACAGAGATTGAGATCTCGCGGAGGTTATAGGGACAGAGAGTGAGATCTCGGTGAGGTTAATGGGACAGAGAGTGAGACCTCGGGGATGTTAAAGGGACATAAAGTGAGATCACGGAGAGGTTAAAGGCCAGTGAGTGAGATCACGGGGAGGTTAAAGGGGCAGGGCGTGAGATCACGGGGAGGTTAATGGGACAAAGTGAGAGATCAAGGGGAGTTTAAAGGGACAGAGAGTGAGATCACGGTAGGTTAAAGAGAGAGAGTAATCACGGGGATGTTAAAGGGACAGAGAGTGAGATCACGGGGAGGTTAAAGGGACAGAGAGTGAGATGACGGGGAGGTTAAAGGGACAGAGAGTGAGATCACGCGAAGGTTAAAGGGACAGAGAGTGAGATCAGGGGCAGTTTAAAGGGACGGTGAGTGAGATTAGGGGGAGGTTAAAGGGACAGTGAGTGAGATCACTG
Source organism: Cetorhinus maximus (assembly GCF_964194155.1). Classification (NCBI taxonomy): domain Eukaryota; kingdom Metazoa; phylum Chordata; class Chondrichthyes; order Lamniformes; family Cetorhinidae; genus Cetorhinus; species Cetorhinus maximus. The sequence continues at coordinate 118,945 of NW_027596955.1, read as the reverse complement.
GGAGGTTAAAGGGACAAAGAGTGAGATCACGGGGAGATTAAAGGGACAGAGAGTCAGATAATGGGGAGGTTAATGGGACAGAGAGTGAGATCACGGGGAGGTTAAAGGGACAGAGAGACATCAAGTGGTTGTTAAAGGGACAGAGAGTGAGATCACGGGGAGGCTAAAGAGATAGAGAGTGAGATCACGGAGAGGATAAAGGGACAGAGAGTGAAATCACGAGGAGGTTAATGGGACAGAGACTGAGATCATGGGGAGGTTAAATGGACAGAGACTGATTACGAGGAGATTAAAGGGACAGAGAGTGAGATCAACGGGAGGTCAATGGGACAGAGAGAGAGATCACGGGAAGGTTAAATGTGCAGAGAGTGAGATCACGGGGAGGTTAAAGGGACAGGGAGTGAGATCACGGGGAGGTTAAAGGGACAGGGAGTGAGATCACGGGGAGGTTAAAGGGACAGGGAGTGAGATCACGGGGATGTTAAAGGGACAGAGAGTGAGATCATGGGCAAGTTAAAGGGACAGAGAGTAAGATCAGGGGCAGTTTAACGGGACGGTGAGTGAAATCAGGGGGAGGTTAAAGGGACAGAGAGTGAGTTCACGGGGAGGTTAAAGAAACAGAAAGTGAGATCACGCGGAGGTTTTAGGGACAGAGAGTGAGATTACGGGAAGGTAACAGAGGCAGAGAGTGAGACCTCGGGGATGTTAAAGGGACATAAAGTGAGATCACGGAGAGGTTAAAGGCCAGTGAGTGAGATCACGGGGAGGTTAAAGGGGCAGGGCGTGAGATCACGGGGAGGTTAATGGGACAAAGTGAGAGATCAAGGGGAGTTTAAAGGGACAGAGAGTGAGATCACGGTAGGTTAAAGAGAGAGAGTAATCACGGGGATGTTAAAGGGACAGAGAGTGAGATGACGGGGAGGTTAAAGGGACAGAGAGTGAGATCACGCGAAGGTTAAAGGGACAGAGAGTGAGATCAGGGGTAGTTTAAAGGGACGGTGAGTGAGATTAGGGGGAGGTTAAAGGGGCAAAGAGTGAGATCACGGAGAGGTTAAAGGGACAGAGAGCGAAATAACTGGGAGGTTAATGGGAAAGAGAGTGACATCACGGGGAGGTTAAAGGGACAGAGAGTGAGATCACGGGGAGGTTAAAGGGACATAGAGTGAGATCACGGGGAGGTTAAAGGGACAGAGAGTGAGATCACGGGCAGGTTAAAGGGGCAGTGAGTGAAATCACGGGGAGATTAATGGGACAGAGAGTGAGATCACCGGGAGGCTAAAGAGATAAAGAGTGAGATCACGGGAATGATAAAGGCACAGAGAATGAGATCACGGAGAGGCTAAAGGGACAGAGAGTGAGATCACGTGAATGAGAAAGGGACAGAGATTGAGATCTCGCGGAGGTTATAGGGACAGAGAGTGAGATCTCAGTGAGGTTAATGGGACAGAGAGTGAGACCTCGGGGATGTTAAAGGGACATAAAGTGAGATCACGGAGAGGTTAAAGGCCAGTGAGTGAGATCACGGGGAGGTTAAAGGGGCAGGGCGTGAGATCACGGGGAGGTTAATGGGACAAAGTGAGAGATCAAGGGGAGTTTAAAGGGACAGAGAGTGAGATCACGGTAGGTTAAAGAGAGAGAGTAATCACGGGGATGTTAAAGGGACAGAGAGTGAGATGACGGGGATGTTAAAGGGACAGAGAGTGAGATGACGGGGAGGTTAAAGGGACAGAGAGTGAGATCACGCGAAGGTTAAAGGGACAGAGAGTGAGATCAGGGGCAGTTTAAAGGGACGGTGAGTGAGATTAGGGGGAGGTTAAAGGGACAGTGAGTGAGATCACTGGGAGGTTAAAGGGACAAAGAGTGAGATCACGGGGAGATTAAAGGGACAGAGAGTCAGATAATGGGGAGGTTAATGGGACAGAGAGTGAGATCACGGGGAGGTTAAAGGGACAGAGAGACATCAAGTGGTTGTTAAAGGGACAGAGAGTGAGATCACGGGGAGGCTAAAGAGATAGAGAGTGAGATCACGGAGAGGATAAAGGGACAGAGAGTGAAATCACGAGGAGGTTAATGGGACAGAGACTGAGATCATGGGGAGGTTAAATGGACAGAGACTGATTACGAGGAGATTAAAGGGACAGAGAGTGAGATCAACGGGAGGTCAATGGGACAGAGAGAGAGATCACGGGAAGGTTAAATGTGCAGAGAGTGAGATCACGGGGAGGTTAAAGGGACAGGGAGTGAGATCACGGGGAGGTTAAAGGGACAGGGAGTGAGATCACGGGGAGGTTAAAGGGACAGGGAGTGAGATCACGGGGATGTTAAAGGGACAGAGAGTGAGATCATGGGCAAGTTAAAGGGACAGAGAGTAAGATCAGGGGCAGTTTAACGGGACGGTGAGTGAAATCAGGGAGAGGTTAAAGGGACAGAGAGTGAGTTCACGGGGAGGTTAAAGAAACAGAAAGTGAGATCACGCGGAGGTTTTAGGGACAGAGAGTGAGATTGCGGGAAGGTAACAGAGGCAGAGAGTGAGACCTCGGGGATGTTAAAGGGACATAAAGTGAGATCACGGAGAGGTTAAAGGCCAGTGAGTGAGATCACGGGGAGGTTAAAGGGGCAGGGCGTGAGATCACGGGGAGGTTAATGGGACAAAGTGAGAGATCAAGGGGAGTTTAAAGGGAAAGAGAGTGAGATCACGGTAGGTTAAAGAGAGAGAGTAATCACGGGGATGTTAAAGGGACAGAGAGTGAGATGACGGGGAGGTTAATGGGACAGAGAGTGAGATCACGGGGAGGTTAAAGGGACAGAGAGACATCAAGTGGTTGTTAAAGGGACAGAGAGTGAGATCACGGGGAGGCTAAAGAGATAGAGAGTGAGATCACGGAGAGGATAAAGGGACAGAGAGTGAAATCACGAGGAGGTTAATGGGACAGAGACTGAGATCATGGGGAGGTTAAATGGACAGAGACTGATTACGAGGAGATTAAAGGGACAGAGAGTGATATCACCGGGAGGTCAATGGGACAGAGAGAGAGATCACGGGGAGGATAAAGGTGCAGAGAGTGAGATCACGGGGAGGTTATAGGGATAGAGAGTGAGATCACGTGGAGGTTAAAGGGACAGAGAGAGATCATGTGTAGGGTAAGGGGACAGAGAGTGAGATCATGGGGAGGTTAAAGGTAAAGACAGTTTCTACGGCGAGGTTAAAGGGACAGAGAGTGAGATCACGGGGTGGTTAACAGGACAGAGAGTGAGATCATGGGGAGGATAAAGGGACAGAGAGTGAGATCATGGGGACGTTATAGGGACAAAAAGTGAGTTCTCGGATAGGTTAAAGGGACAGAGAGTGAGATCACGGTGAATTGAAAGGGACAGAGAGTGAGATAATGCGGAGGTTAATGGGACAGAGAGTGAGATCACGAGGAGGTTAAAGGGACAGAGACTGAGATCACGGGTAGGTTAAATGGACAGAGAGTGATTACGAGGAGGTTAACGGAACAGAGAGTGAGATCACGGGTAGGTTAAAGGGACAGAGAGTGAGATCACGGGAAGGTTAAAGGGACAGACAGAGAGATCACATGGAGGTTAAAGGGACAGTGAGTGAGATTACGGGGAGGATAAAGAGACAGAGAGTGAGATCACGGGTAGGTTAAAGGGACAGGGAGTGAGATCACGGGGAGGTTAAAGGGACAGGGAGTGAGATCACGGGGAGGTTAAAGGGACAGAGAGTGAGATCATGGGCAAGTTAAAGGGACAGAGAGTAAGATCAGGGCCAGTTTAACGGGACGGTGAGTGAGATCAGGGGGAGGTTAAAGGGACAAAGAGTGTGATCACGGAGAGTTTAAAGGGACAGAGAATGAGATCACGGGAGGTTAAAGGGCAGAGAGACATCAAGGGGCCGTTAAAGGTACAGAGAGTGAGATCACGGGGAGGTTAAAGGAACAGAGAGTCAGATCACATGGAGGTTAAAGGGACAGAGATTGAGATCACGGGGAGGTTAAAGGGACAGTGAGTGAGATTACGGGTGGTTAATGGGACAGTGAGTGATCACGAGGAGGTTAAAGGGACAGAGAGAGAGCTCATTGGGTGGTTAAAGGGACAGAGAGTGAGTTCATTGGGTGGTTAAAGGGACAGAGAGTGATATCACGGGGAGACTAAATGGGCAGGGAGTGAGATCACGGGGAGGCTAATGGTACATAGTCAGAGATCACGGGGAGATAAAAGGGACAGAGAGTGAGATCATGGGGTGTTAAAAGTGACAGAGAGTGAGATCAGGAGCAGTTTATAGGGACGGAGAGTGAGATCAGTGAGAGGTTAAAGGGATAAAGTGTGAGATCACGGGGAGGTTAAAGGGACAGAGAGACATCAAGGGGAGGTTAAAGGGACATAGAGTGAGATCACTGGGAGGTTAAAGTGGCAGAGATTGAGATCACTGGGAGGTTAAAGGGACAAAGTGAGAGATCACGGGGAGTTTAAAAGGACAGAGAGTGAGATCAAGGGGAGGATAAAGGTACAGAGAGTGATCACGAGGAGGTTAAAGGGACAGAGAGTGAGATCACGGGGAGGTTAAAGAGACAGAGCGTGAGATCATGGGAGGTTAAAGGTACAGAGAGTGATCACGAGGAGGTTAAAGGGGCAGAGAGCAAGTTCACGGGAGGTTAAAGGGACAGAGTGTGAGATTACAGGGAGGTTAATGGGACAGAGAGTGAGGTCAAAAGGAGGTTAATGGGACAAAGTGAGAAATCACGGGGAGTTTAAAGGGACAGAGAGTGAGATCACGGGGAGGTTAAAGGGACAGAGTGTGAGATCACGGGGAGGTTAGAGGGACAGAGAGTGAGATCACGGGGAGGTTAAAGGGGCAGTGAGTGAGATCACGGGGTGGTTAAAGGGACAGCGAGTGAGGTCACGGGGATGTTAAAGGGACAGTGAGCGAAATAACTGGGAGGTTAATGGGAAAGAGAGTGAGATCACGGGGAGGTTAAAGGGACAGAGAGTGAGATCACGGGGAGGTTAAAGGGACAGAGAGTGAGATCACGGGGAGGTTAAAGGGACAGAGAGTGAGATCACGGGGAGGTTAAAGGGACAGAGAGTGAGATCACGGGCAGGTTAAAGGGGCAGTGAGTGAAATCACGGGGAGATTAATGGGACAGAGAGTGAGATCACCGGGAGGCTAAAGGGACAGAGAGTGAGATCACGTGAATGAGAAAGGGACAGAGATTGAGATCTCGCGGAGGTTATAGGGACAGAGAGTGAGATCTCGGGGAGGTTAATGGGACAGAGAGTGAGACCTCGGGGATGTTAAAGGGACATAAAGTGAGATCACGGAGAGGTTAAAGGCCAGTGAGTGAGATCACGGGGAGGTTAAAGGGGCAGGGCGTGAGATCACGGGGAGGTTAATGGGACAAAGTGAGAGATCAAGGGGAGTTTAAAGGGACAGAGAGTGAGATCACGGTAAGTTAAAGAGAGAGAGTAATCACGGGGATGTTAAAGGGACAGAGAGTGAGATGACGGGGATGTTAAAGGGACAGAGAGTGAGATGACGGGGAGGTTAAAGGGACAGAGAGTGAGATCACGCGACGGTTAAAGGGACAGAGAGTGAGATCAGGGGCAGTTTAAAGGGACGGTGAGTGAGATTAGGGGGAGGTTAAAGGGACAGTGAGTGAGATCACTGGGAGGTTAAAGGGACAAAGAGTGAGATCACGGGGAGATTAAAGGGACAGAGAGTCAGATAATGGGGAGGTTAATGGGACAGAGAGTGAGATCACGGGGAGGTTAAAGGGACAGAGAGACATCAAGTGGTTGTTAAAGGGACAGAGAGTGAGATCACGGGGAGGCTAAAGAGATAGAGAGTGAGATCACGGAGAGGATAAAGGGACAGAGAGTGAAATCACGAGGAGGTTAATGGGACAAAGACTGAGATCATGGGGAGGTTAAATGGACAGAGACTGATTACGAGGAGATTAAAGGGACAGAGAGTGAGATCACCGGGAGGTCAATGGGACAGAGAGAGAGATCACGGGGAGGTTAAAGGTGCAGAGAGTGAGATCACGGGGAGGTTATAGGGATAGAGAGTGAGATCACGTGGAGGTTAAAGGGACAGAGAGAGATCATGTGTAGGGTAAGGGGACAGAAAGTGAGATCATGGGGAGGTTAAAGGTAAAGACAGTTTCTACGGCGAGGTTAAAGGGACAGAGAGTGAGATCACGGGGTGGTTAACAGGACAGAGAGTGAGATCATGGGGAGGATAAAGGGACAGAGAGTGAGATCATGGGGACGTTATAGGGACAAAAAGTGAGTTCTCGGATAGGTTAAAGGGACAGAGAGTGAGATCACGGTGAATTGAAAGGGACAGAAAGTGAGATAATGCGGAGGTTAATGGGACAGAGAGTGAGATCACGAGGAGGTTAAAGGGACAGAGACTGAGATCACGGGTTGGTTAAATGGACAGAGAGTGATTACGAGGAGGTTAACGGAACAGAGAGTGAGATCACGGGTAGGTTAAAGGGACAGAGAGTGAGATCACGGGAAGGTTAAAGGGACAGAGAGAGAGATCACATGGAGGTTAAAGGGACAGTGAGTGAGATTACTGGGAGGATAAAGAGACAGAGAGTGAGATCACGGGTAGGTTAAAGGGACAGGGAGTGAGATCACGGGGAGGTTAAAGGGACAGGGAGTGAGATCACGGGGAGGTTAAAGGGACAGAGAGAGAGCTCATTGGGTGGTTAAAGGGACAGAGAGTGAGTTCATTGGGTGGTTAAAGGGACAGAGAGTGATATCACGGGGAGACTAAATGGGCAGGGAGTGAGATCACGGGGAGGCTAATGGTACATAGTCAGAGATCACGGGGAGATAAAATGGACAGAGAGTGAGATCATGGGGTGTTAAAAGTGACAGAGAGTGAGATCAGGAGCAGTTTATAGGGACGGAGAGTGAGATCAGTGGGAGGTTAAAGGGATAAAGTGTGAGATCACGGGGAGGTTAAAGGGACAGAGAGACATCAAGGGGAGGTTAAAGGGACATAGAGTGAGATCACTGGGAGGTTAAAGTGGCAGAGATTGAGATCACTGGGAGGTTAAAGGGACAAAGTGAGAGATCACGGGGAGTTTAAAAGGACAGAGAGTGAGATCAAGGGGAGGATAAAGGTACAGAGAGTGATCACGAGGAGGTTAAAGGGACAGAGAGTGAGATCACGGGGAGGTTAAAGAGACAGAGCGTGAGATCATGGGAGGTTAAAGGTACAGAGAGTGATCACGAGGAGGTTAAAGGGGCAGAGAGCAAGTTCACGGGAGGTTAAAGGGACAGAGTGTGAGATTACAGGGAGGTTAATGGGACAGAGAGTGAGGTCAAAAGGAGGTTAATGGGACAAAGTGAGAAATCACGGGGAGTTTAAAGGGGCAGAGAGTGAGATCACGGGGAGGTTAAAGGGACAGAGTGTGAGATCACGGGGAGGTTAGAGGGATAGAGAGTGAGATCACGGGGAGGTTAAAGGGGCAGAGAGTGAGATCACGGGGTGGTTAAAGGGACAGCGAGTGAGGTCACGGGGATGTTAAAGGGACAGTGAGCGAAATAACTGGGAGGTTAATGGGAAAGAGAGTGAGATCACGGGGAGGTTAAAGGGACAGAGAGTGAGATCACGGGGAGGTTAAAGGGACAGAGAGTGAGATCACGGGGAGGTTAAAGGGACAGAGAGTGAGATCACGGGGAGGTTAAAGGGACAGAGAGTGAGATCACGGGCAGGTTAAAGGGGCAGTGAGTGAAATCACGGGGAGATTAATGGGACAGAGAGTGAGATCACCGGGAGGCTAAAGAGATAAAGAGTGAGATCACGGGAATGATAAAGGCACAGAGAATGAGATCACGGAGAGGCTAAAGGGACAGAGAGTGAGATCACGTGAATGAGAAAGGGACAGAGAGTGAGATCTCGTGGAGGTTATAGGGACAGAGAGTGAGATCTCGGGGAGGTTAATGGGACAGAGAGTGAGACCTCGGGGATGTTAAAGGGACATAAAGTGAGATCACGGAGAGGTTAAAGGCCAGTGAGTGAGATCACGGGGAGGTTAAAGGGGCAGGGCGTGAGATCACGGGGAGGTTAATGGGACAAAGTGAGAGATCAAGGGGAGTTTAAAGGGACAGAGAGTGAGATCACGGTAAGTTAAAGAGAGAGAGTAATCACGGGGATGTTAAAGGGACAGAGAGTGAGATGACGGGGATGTTAAAGGGACAGAGAGTGAGATGACGGGGAGGTTAAAGGGACAGAGAGTGAGATCAGGGGCAGTTTAAAGGGACGGTGAGTGAGATCAGGGGGAGGTTAAAGGGACAGATAGTGAGATCACGGAGAGTTTAAAGGGACAAGAATGAGATCACGGGAGGTTAAAGGGACAGAGAGACATCAAGGGGCCGTTAAAGGGACAGAGATTGAGATCACGGGGAGGTTAAAGGGACAGTGAGTGTGATTACGGGGAGGTTAATGGGACAGTGAGTGATCACGAGGAGGTTAAAGGGACAGAGAGAGAGATCACGGGGAGTTTAAAGGGGCAGCGAGTGAGAATACTGGGAGGTTAAAGGGTCAGAGAGTGAAATCACGGAGGGGTTAAACGAACAGAGAGTGAGATCACGGGTAGGTTAAAGGGACAGAGAAAGAGATCACGGGGTGGTTAATGGGACAGAGAGTGAGATCATGGGGAGGTCAAATGGACAGAGATTGGGATCACGGGGAGGTAGAAGGGACAGAGAGTCAGATCACTGGGAGGTTAAATGGACAGAGAGTGAGATCACGGGCAGGTTAAAGGGACAGAGAGTGAGATCACGGGGAGGTTTAAGGGGCAGAGAGTGAGATCACGGGGAGGTTAAAGGGACAGAGAATGAGATCACGGGTAGGTTAAAGGGACAGAGAGTGAGATCACGGGGAGGTTTAAATGGCAGAGAGTGAGATCACGGGGAGGTTAAAGGGACAGAGAGTGAGATCACGGGGGGGTTAAAGGGACAGAGTGTGAGATAATGGGGAGGTTAAAGGGACAGAGAGTGTGATCAAGGGGAGGTTAAAGGGACAGAGAGGGAGAACACGGGGAGGTTAAAGGGACAGAGAGTCAGATCACGTGGAGGTTAAAGGGACAGAGAGTGAGATCACGGGGAGGTTAGAGGGACATAGAGTGAGATCACGGGGAGGTTAAATGGACAGAGAGTGAGATCACGGAGAGGCTAAACGGACTGAGAGTGAGATCACGGGGAGGTTAAAGGTACAGAGAGTGATCACGGGGACGTTAAAGGGACAGAGTGTGAGATCACGGGGAGGTTAAAGAGACAGAGAGAGAGATCACGGGGAGTTTAAAGAGGCAGAGAGTGAGAATACTGGGATGTTAAAGGGAGAGAGACTGAGATCACGGGGAGGTTAAACGGACAGAGAGTGATTCCGAGGAGATTTAAGGGACAGAGAGTGAGATCACGGGGAGTTTCATGGGACAGAGAGAGAGATCACGGGGAGTTTAAAGAGACAGAGAGTGAGAATACTGGGAGGGTAAAGGGACAGAGAGTGAGATCACGGAGAGGTTAAAGGAAAAGAGAGGGAGATCACGGGGAGGTTAAAGGGACAGAGAGTGAGATGACGGTTAGGTTAAAGGGACAGAGAGTGAGATCACGGGAAGGTTAAAGGGACAGATAGAGAGATCACATGGAGGTTAAAGGGACAGTGAGTGAGATTACGGGGAGGATAAAGAGACAGAGAGTGAGATCACGGGGATGTTATAGGGACAGAGAGTGAGATCACGGGGAGGTTAAAGGGACTGAGAGCGAGATCACAGGGAGGTTAAAGGGACAGAGAGTGAGACAACGGGGAGGTTAAATGGGCAGGGAGTGAGATCACGGTGAGGTTAATGGGACAAAGTGAGAGATCACGGGGTGTTTAAAGGTACAGAGAGTGAGATCACGGGGTGTTTTGAGTGATTCCGAGGAGATTTAAGGGACAGAGAGTGAGATCACGGGGAGGTTCATGGGACAGAGAGAGAGATCACGGGGAGTTTAAAGAGGCAGAGAGTGAGAATACTGGGACGTTAAAGGGACAGAGAGTGAGATCACGGGGAGATTAAAGGGACAGAGAGACATCAAGGGGAGGTTAAAGGGACATAGAGTGAGATCACTGGGAGGTTAAAGTGGCAGAGATTGAGATCACTGGGAGGTTAAAGGGGCAGATATTGAGATCACGGGGAGGTTAAAGGGACAAATTGAGAGATCACGGGGAGTTTAAATGGACAGAGAGTGAGATCAAGGGGAGGTTAAAGAGACAGAGCATGAGATCATGGGAGATTAAAGGTGCAGAGAGTGATCACGAGGAGGTTAAAGGGGAAGAGAGCGAGTCCACGGGGAGGTTAAAGGGACAGAGAGTCAGATCACGTGGAGGTTAAAGGGACAGATAGTGTGATCATGGGGAGGTTAAAGCGACAGAGAGTGAGACCACGGGGAGGTTAAAGGGACAGAGAGTCAGATCACGTGGAGGTTAAAGGGACAGAGAGTGAGATCACGGGAGGTTAAATGGACAGAGTGTGAGATTACAGGGAGGTTAATGGGACAGAGAGTGAGATCACGGGAGAGTTAAAGGGACAGAGAGTGAGATCACGGGGAGGTTAACGGGACAGAGTGTGATAAAATGGGGAGGTTAAAGAAACAGAAAGTGAGATCACGCGAAGGTGAAAGGGACATAAAGTGAGATCACGGAGAGGTTAAAGGAACAGAGAGTGAGATCACGGGGAGGTTAAAGGGACAAAGTGAGAGATCAAGGGGAGGTTAAAGGGACAGAGAGTGAGATCATGGGGAGGTTAAAGGGACACGGATTGAGATGACGGGGATGTTAAAGGGACAGAGAGTGAGATCACGGGGGGGTTAAAGGGACAGAGAGTGAGATCTCGGGGAAGTTAAAGGGGCTGTGAGTGAGATCACAGGGAGGTTAATGGGACAAAGTGAGAGATCACGGGGAGTTTAAAGGGACAGAGAGTGAGATCACGGGTAGGTTAAAGGGACATGGAGTGAGATCACGGGGAGGTTAAAGGGACAGAGAGTGAGATCATGAGCAGGTTAAAGGGACAGAGAGTAAGATCAGGGGCAGTTTAACGGGACGGTGAGTGAGATCGGGGGAGGTTAAAGGGACAAAGAGTGAGATCACGGAGAGTTTAAAGGGACAGAGAATGAGATCACGGGAGGATAAAGGGCAGAGAGACATCAAGGGGCCGTTAAAGGGACAGAGATTGAGATCACGGGGAGGTTAAAGGAACAGAGAGTCAGATCACGTGGAGGTTAAAGGGCAGAGAGTGAGATCACGGGAAGGTTAAAGGGACAGAGAGAGAGATCACATGGAGGTTAAAGGGACAGTGAGTGAGATTACGGGGAGGATAAATAGACACAGAGTGAGATCACGGGGAGGTTAAAGGGACTGAGAGCGAGATCACAGGGAGGTTAAAGGGACAGAGAGTGAGACAACGGGGAGGTTAAATGGGCAGGGAGTGAGATCACGGGGAGGTTAATGGGACAAAGTGAGAGATCACGGGGTATTTAAAGGTACAGAGAGTGAGATCACGGGGTGTTTAAAGTGACAGAGAGTGAGATCAGGGGCAGTTTATAGGGACGGAGAGTGAGATCAGTGGGAGGTTAAAGGGACAGAGAGTGAGATCACGGGGAGGTTAAAGGGACAGAGATTGAGATCATCTGGAGGTTAAAGGGGCAGCTATTGAGATCACGGGGAGGTTAAAGGGACAAATTGAGAGATCACGGGGAGTTTAAATGGACAGAGAGTGAGATCAAGGGGAGGTTAACGGTACAGAGAGTGATTACGAGACGGTTAAAGGGACAGAGAGTGAGATCACCGGGAGGTTAAAGAGACAGAGCATGAGATCATGGGAGATTAAAGGTGCAGAGAGTGATCATGAGGAGGTTAAAGGGGAAGAGAGCGAGTCCACTGGGAGGTTAAAGGGACAGAGAGTCAGATCACGTGGAGGTTCAAGGGACAGAGAGTGTGATCATGGGGAGTTTAAAAGGACAGAGAGTGAGACCACGGGGAGGTTAAAGGGACAGAGAGTCAGATCACGTGGAGGTTAAAGGGACAGAGAGTGAGATCACGGGAGGTTAAATGGACAGAGTGTGAGATTACAGGGAGGTTAATGGGACAGAGAGTGAGATCACGGGAGAGTTCAAGGGACAGAGAGTGAGATCACGGGGAGGTTAACGGGACAGAGTGTGATAAAATGGGGAGGTTAAAGAAACAGAAAGTGAGATCACGCGAAGGTGAAAGGGACAGAGAGTGAGATTACGGGGAGGTAACAGGGACATAAAGTGAGATCACGGAGAGGTTAAAGGAACAGAGAGTGAGTTCACGGGGAGGTTAAAGGGATAGGGAGTGAGATGAAGGGGAGGTTAATGGGACAGAGAGTGAGATCACGGGGAGGTTAAAGGGACAGAGAGTGAGATCACAGGGAGGTTAAAGGGACAAAGTGAGAGATCAAGGGGAGGTTTTAGGGACTGAGAGTGAGATCACAGGTAGGTTAAGGGGACAGAGTGTGAGATCATGGGGAGGTTAAAGAAACAGAAAGTGAGATCACGCGGAGATGAAAGGGACAGAGAGTGAGATCACGGTCAGGTTACACGGACAGAGAGTGAGATTACGGAGAGGTAACAGGGACATAAAGTGAGATCACGGGGAGTTTAAAGGGGCAGAGAGTGAGATCACGGGAGGTTAAATGGACAGAGTGTGAGATTACATGGAGGTTAATGGGACAGAGAGTGAGATCAAGGGAGAGTTAAAGGGACAGAGAGTGAGATCACGGGGAGGATAACGGGACAGAGTGTGAGGAAATGGGGAAGTTAAAGAAACAGAAAGTGAGATCACGCGAAGGTGAAAGGGACAGAGAGTGAGATTACGGGGAGGTAACAGGGACATAAAGTGAGATCACGGAGAGGTTAAAGGAACAGAGAGTGAGTTCACGGGGAGGTTAAAGGGATAGAGAGTGAGATGAAGGGGAGGTTAATGGGACAGAGAGTGAGATCACGGGGAGGTTAAAGGGACAAAGAGTGAGATCACGGGGAGGTTAAAGGGACAAAGTGAGAGATCAAGGGGAGGTTTTAGGGACTGAGAGTGAGATCACAGGTAGGTTAAGGGGACAGAGTGTGAGATCATGGGGAGGTTAAAGAAACAGAAAGTGAGATCACGCGGAGGTGAAAGGGACAGAGAGTGAGATCACGGTCAGGTTACACGGACAGAGAGTGAGATTACGGAGAGGTAACAGGGACATAAAGTGAGATCACGGAGAGGTTAAAGGAACAGAGAGTGAGATCACGGGGATGTTATTGGGACAGAGAGTGAGTTCACGGGGAGGTTAAAGGGATAGGGAGTGAGATCAAGGGGTTGTTAACGGGAATGAGATTGAGATCACGAGGAGGCTAAGGGGACAGTGAGTGAGATCACGGGAAGTTTAAAGGGACAGTGAGTGAGAGCACGGGGAGTTTAAAGGGACAGAGAGTGAGCTCATTGGGTGGTTAAAGGGACAGAGAGTGAGATCACGGGGAGGCTAATGGGACAAAACGAGAGATCACGGGGAGTTTAAAGGGACAGAGAGTGAGATCACGGGGAGGTTAAAGAGACAGAAGTGAGATCACGGGGAGTTTAAAGGGGCCGGGAGGGAGCATACTGGGAGGTTAAAGGGACAGAGAGTGAGATCACGGAGAGGTTAAAGGAACAGAGAGTGAGATCACGGGGACGTTAAAGGGACAGAGAGTGAGCTCAAGGGGAGGTTAAAGGGATAGAGAGTGAGATCAAGGGGATGTTAACGGGAATGAGATTGAGATCACGAGGAGGTTAAAGGGACAGAGAGTGAGATCACGGTGACTTGAAAGGGACATGGAGAGAGGTCACTGGGTGGTTAATGGGACAGAGAGTGAGATCACTGGGAAGTTAAACGGACAGGGAGTGAGAGCACGGGGAGGTTAAAGGGACAAGGATTGAGATGACGGGGATGTTAAAGGGACAGAGAGTGAGATCACGGGGAGGTTAAAGGGACAGAGAGTGAGATCTCGGGGAGGTTAAAGGGGCTGTGAGTGAGATCACAGGGAGGTTAATGGGACAAAGTGAGAGATCACGGGGAGTTTAAAGGGACAGAGAGAGAGATCACGGGTAGGTTAAAGGGACATGGACTGAGATCACGGGGAGGTTAAGGGGACAGGGAGTGAGATCACGGGGAGGTTAAAGGGACAGAGAGTGAGATCATGAGCAGGTTAAAGGGACAGAGAGTAAGATCAGGGGCAGTTTAACGGGACGGTGAGTGAGATCGGGGGAGGTTAAAGGGACAAAGAGTGAGATCACGGAGAGTTTAAAGGGACAGAGAATGAGATCACGGGAGGTTAAAGGGCAGAGAGACATCAAGGGGCCGTTAAAGGGACAGAGAGTGAGATCACGGGGAGGTTAAAGGAACAGAGAGTGAGATTACGAGGAGGTTAAAGGGACAGAGAGAGAGCTCATTGGGTGGTTAAAGGGCCAGAGAGTGAGCTCATTGGGTGGTTAAAGGGACAGAGAGTGAGATCACGGGGAGACTAAATGGGCAGGGAGTAAGATCACGGGGAGGCTAATGGTACAAAGTCAGAGATCACGGGGAGTTAAAAGGGACAGAGAGTGAGATCATGGGGTGTTAAAAGTGACAGAGAGTGAGATCAGGGGCAGTTTATAGGGACGGAGAGTGTGATCAGTGGGAGGTTAAAGGGATAAAGAGTGATATCACGGGGAGGTTAAAGGGACAGGGAGACATCAAGGGGAGGTTAAAGGGACATAGAGTGAGATCACTGGGAGCTTAAAGTGGCAGAGATTGAGATCACTGGGAGGTTAAAGGGACAAAGTGAGAGATTACGGGGAGTTTAAATGGACAGAGAGTGAGATCAAGGGGAAGATAAAGGTACAGAGAGTGATCACGAGGAGGTTAAAGGGACAGAGAGTGAGATCACGGGGAGGTTAAAGAGACAGAGCGTGAGATCATGGGAGGTTAAAGGTACAGAGAGTGATCACGAGGAGGTTAAAGGGGCAGAGAGCGAGATCACGGGAGGTTAAAGGGACAGAGTGTGAGATTACAGGGAGGTTAATGGGACAGAGAGTGAGATCACGGGAGAGTTAAAGGGACAAAGAGTGAGATCACGGGGAGGTTAATGGGACAGAGAGTGAGGTCACGGGGAGGTTAAAGGGACATAGAGTGAGATCACGGGGAGGTTAAAGGGTCAGAGAGAGAGATCACGGGTAGGTTAACGGGACAGAGAGTGAGATCATGGGGAGGTTAAAGGGACAGAGAGGGTGATCAAGGGGAGGTTAAAGGGAATGAGAGCGAGATCACGGGGAGGTTAAAGGGACAGAGAGTGAGATCACGGGGAGGTTAAAGGGACAGAGAGTGAGATCACGGGGAGGTTAAAAGGACAGAGTGTGAGATCACGGGGAGGTTTTAGGGACTGAGAGTGAGATCACAGGTAGGGTAAGGGGACAGAGAGTGAGATCATGGGGAGGTTAAAGAAACAGAAAGTGTGATCACGCTGAGGTGAAAGGGACAGAGAGTGAGATCACGGGAAGGTGAAAGGGACAGAGAGAGAGATCACATGGAGGTTAAAGGGACAGTGAGTGAGATTACGGGGAGGATAAAGAGACAGAGAGTGAGATCACGGGGATGTTATAGGGACAGAGAGTGAGATCACGGGGAGGTTAAAGGGACTGAGAGCGAGATCACAGGGAGGTTAAAGGGACAGAGAGTGAGACAACGGGGAGGTTAAATGGGCAGGGAGTGAGATCACGGGGAGGTTAATGGGACAAAGTGAGAGATCACGGGGTGTTTAAAGGTACAGAGAGTGAGATCACGGGTTGTTTATAGTGACAGAGAGTGAGATCAGGGGCAGTTTATAGGGACGGAGAGTGAGATGAGTGGGAGGTTAAAGGGACAGAGAGTGAGATCACGGGGAGGTTAAAGGGACAGAGAGACATCAAGGGGAGGTTAAAGGGACATAGAGTGAGATCACTGGGAGGTTAAAGTGGCAGAGATTGAGATCACTGGAAGGTTAAAGGGGCAGCTATTGAGATCACGGGGAGGTTAAAGGGACAAATTGAGAGATCACGGGGAGTTTAAATGGACAGAGAGTGAGATCAAGGGGAGGTTAAAGGTACAGAGAGTGTGATCATGGGGAGGTTAAAGGGACAGAGAGTGAGACCACGGGGAGGTTAAAGGGACAGAGAGTCAGATCACGCTGAGGTGAAAGGGACAGAGAGTGAGATCACGGGAAGGTGAAAGGGACAGAGAGAGAGATCACATGGAGGTTAAAGGGACAGTGAGTGAGATTACAGGGAGGATAAAGAGACAGAGAGTGAGATCACGGGGATGTTATAGGGACAGAGAGTGAGATCACGGGGAGGTTAAAGGGACTGAGAGCGAGATCACAGGGAGGTTAAAGGGACAGAGAGTGAGAAAACGGGGAGGTTAAATGGGCAGGGAGTGAGATCACGGGGAGGTTAATGGGACAAAGTGAGAGATCACGGGGTGTTTAAAGGTACAGAGAGTGAGATCACGGGTTGTTTATAGTGACAGAGAGTGAGATCAGGGGCAGTTAATAGGGACGGAGAGTGAGATGAGTGGGAGGTTAAAGGGACAGAGAGTGAGATCACGGGGAGGTTAAAGGGACAGAGAGACATCAAGGGGAGGTTAAAGGGACATAGAGTGAGATCACTGGGAGGTTAAAGTGGCAGAGATTGAGATCACTGGGAGGTTAAAGGGGCAGCTATTGAGATCACGGGGAGGTTAAAGGGACAAATTGAGAGATCACGGGGAGTTTAAAAGGACAGAGAGTGAGATAAAGGGGAGGTTAAAGGTACAGAGAGTGTGATCATGGGGAGGTTAAAGGGACAGAGAGTGAGACCACGGGGAGGTTAAAGGGACAGAGAGTCAGAACACGTGGAGGTTAAAGGGACAGAGAGTGAGATCACGGGAGAGTTAAAGGGACAGAGAGTGAGATCACGGGGAGGTTAAAGGGACAGAGAGTGAGATCACGGGGATGTTAATGGGACAAAGTGAGAAATCACGGGGAGTTTAAAGGGACAGAGAGTGAGATCACGGGGAGGTTAAAGGGACAGAGAGTGAGATCACTGGGAGGTTAGAGGGACAGAGAGTGAGATCACGGGGAGGTTAAAGGGGCAGAGAGTGAGATCACGGAGAGGTTAAAGGGACAGAGAGTGAGGTCACGGGGATGTTAAAGGGACAGAGAGCGAAATAACTGGGAGGTTAATGGGAAAGAGAGTGAGATCACGGGGAGGTTAAAGGGACAGAGAGTGAGATCACGGGGAGGTTAAAGGGACAGAGAGTGAGATCACGGGGAGGTTAAAGGGACAGAGAGTGAGATCACGGGCAGGTTAAAGGGGCAGTGAGTGAAATCACGGGGAGATTAATGGGACAGAGAGTGAGATCACCGGGAGGCTAAAGAGATAAAGAGTGAGATCACGGGAATGATAAAGGCACAGAGAATGAGATCACGGAGAGGCTAAAGGGACAGAGAGTGAGATCACGTGAATGAGAAAGGGACAGAGATTGAGATCTCGCGGAGGTTATAGGGACAGAGAGTGAGATCTCGGGGAGGTTAATGGGACAGAGAGTGAGACCTCGGGGATGTTAAAGGGACATAAAGTGAGATCACGGAGAGGTTAAAGGCCAGTGAGTGAGATCACGGGGAGGTTAAAGGGGCAGGGCGTGAGATCACGGGGAGGTTAATGGGACAAAGTGAGAGATCAAGGGGAGTTTAAAGGGACAGAGAGTGAGATCACGGTAGGTTAAAGAGAGAGAGTAATCACGGGGATGTTAAAGGGACAGAGAGTGAGATCACGGGGAGGTTAAAGGGACAGAGAGTGAGATGACGGGGAGGTTAAAGGGACAGAGAGTGAGATCACGCGAAGGTTAAAGGGACAGAGAGTGAGATCAGGGGCAGTTTAAAGGGACGGTGAGTGAGATTAGGGGGAGGTTAAAGGGACAGTGAGTGAGATCACTGGGAGGTTAAAGGGACAAAGAGTGAGATCACGGGGAGATTAAAGGGACAGAGAGTCAGATAATGGGGAGGTTAATGGGACAGAGAGTGAGATCACGGGGAGGTTAAAGGGACAGAGAGACATCAAGTGGTTGTTAAAGGGACAGAGAGTGAGATCACGGGGAGGCTAAAGAGATAGAGAGTGAGATCACGGAGAGGATAAAGGGACAGAGAGTGAAATCACGAGGAGGTTAATGGGACAGAGACTGAGATCACGGGGAGGTTAAATGGACAGAGACTGATTACGAGGAGATTAAAGGGACAGAGAGTGAGATCAACGGGAGGTCAATGGGACAGAGAGAGAGATCACGGGAAGGTTAAATGTGCAGAGAGTGAGATCACGGGGAGGTTAAAGGGACAGGGAGTGAGATCACGGGGAGGTTAAAGGGACAGGGAGTGAGATCACGGGGAGGTTAAAGGGACAGGGAGTGAGATCACGGGGATGTTAAAGGGACAGAGAGTGAGATCATGGGCAAGTTAAAGGGACAGAGAGTAAGATCAGGGGCAGTTTAACGGGACGGTGAGTGAAATCAGGGGGAGGTTAAAGGGACAGAGAGTGAGGTCACGGGGAGGTTAAAGAAACAGAAAGTGAGATCACGCGGAGGTTTTAGGGACAGAGAGTGAGATTACGGGAAGGTAACAGAGGCAGAGAGTGAGACCTCGGGGATGTTAAAGGGACATAAACTGAGATCACGGAGAGGTTAAAGGCCAGTGAGTGAGATCACGGGGAGGTTAAAGGGGCAGGGCGTGAGATCACGGGGAGGTTAATGGGACAAAGTGAGAGATCAAGGGGACTTTAAAGGGAAAGAGAGTGAGATCACGGTAGGTTAAAGAGAGAGAGTAATCACGGGGATGTTAAAGGGACAGAGAGTGAGATGACGGGGAGGTTAAAGGGACAGAGAGTGAGATCACGCGAAGGTTAAAGGGACAGAGAGTGAGATCAGGGGCAGTTTAAAGGGACGGTGAGTGAGATTAGGGGGAGGTTAAAGGGACAGTGAGTGAGATCACTGGGAGGTTAAAGGGACAAAGAGTGAGATCACGGGGAGATTAAAGGGACAGAGAGTCAGATAATGGGGAGGTTAATGGGACAGAGAGTGAGATCACGGGGAGGTTAAAGGGACAGAGAGACATCAAGTGGTTGTTAAAGGGACAGAGAGTGAGATCACGGGGAGGCTAAAGAGATAGAGAGTGAGATCACGGAGAGGATAAAGGGACAGAGAGTGAAATCACGAGGAGGTTAATGGGACAGAGACTGAGATCATGGGGAGGTTAAATGGACAGAGACTGATTACGAGGAGATTAAAGGGACAGAGAGTGATATCACCAGGAGGTCAATGGGACAGAGAGAGATATCACGGGGAGGTTAAAGGTGCAGAGAGTGAGATCACGGGGAGGTTATAGGGATAGAGAGTGAGATCACGTGGAGGTTAAAGGGACAGAGAGAGATCATGTGTAGGGTAAGGGGACAGAGAGTGAGATCATGGGGAGGTTAAAGGTAAAGACAGTTTCTACGGCGAGGTTAAAGGGACAGAGAGTGAGATCACGGGGTGGTTAACAGGACAGAGAGTGAGATCATGGGGAGGATAAAGGGACAGAGAGTAGATCATGGGGACGTTATAGGGACAAAAAGTGAGTTCTCGGATAGGTTAAAGGGACAGAGAGTGAGATCACGGTGAATTGAAAGGGACAGAGAGTGAGATAATGCGGAGGTTAATGGGACAGAGAGTGAGATCACGAGAAGGTTAAAGGGACAGAGACTGAGATCACGGGTAGGTTAAATGGACAGAGAGTGATTACGAGGAGGTTAACGGAACAGAGATTGAGATCACGGGTAGGTTAAAGGGACAGAGAGTGAGATCACGGGAAGGTTAAAGGGACAGACAGAGAGATCACATGGAGGTTAAAGGGACAGTGAGTGAGATCACGGGGAGGTTAAAGGGACAGAGAGTGAGATCATGGGCAAGTTAAAGGGACAGAGAGTAAGATCAGGGCCAGTTTAACGGGACGGTGAGTGAGATCAGGGGGAGGTTAAAGGGACAAAGAGTGTGATCACGGAGAGTTTAAAGGGACAGAGAATGAGATCACGGGAGGTTAAAGGGCAGAGAGACATCAAGGGGCCGTTAAAGGTACAGAGAGTGAGATCACGGGGAGGTTAAAGGAACAGAGAGTCAGATCACATGGAGGTTAAAGGGACAGAGATTGAGATCACGGGGAGGTTAAAGGGACAGTGAGTGAGATTACGGGTGGTTAATGGGACAGTGAGTGATCACGAGGAGGTTAAAGGGACAGAGAGAGAGCTCATTGGGTGGTTAAAGGGACAGAGAGTGAGTTCATTGGGTGGTTAAAGGGACAGAGAGTGATATCACGGGGAGACTAAATGGGCAGGGAGTGAGATCACGGGGAGGCTAATGGTACATAGTCAGAGATCACGGGGAGATAAAAGGGACAGAGAGTGAGATCATGGGGTGTTAAAAGTGACAGAGAGTGAGATCAGGAGCAGTTTATAGGGACGGAGAGTGAGATCAGTGGGAGGTTAAAGGGATAAAGTGTGAGATCACGGGGAGGTTAAAGGGACAGAGAGACATCAAGGGGAGGTTAAAGGGACATAGAGTGAGATCACTGGGAGGTTAAAGAGGCAGAGATTGAGATCACTGGGAGGTTAAAGGGACAAAGTGAGAGATCACGGGGAGTTTAAAAGGACAGAGAGTGAGATCAAGGGGAGGATAAAGGTACAGAGAGTGATCACGAGGAGGTTAAAGGGACAGAGAGTGAGATCACGGGGAGGTTAAAGAGACAGAGCGTGAGATCATGGGAGGTTAAAGGTACAGAGAGTGATCACGAGGAGGTTAAAGGGGCAGAGAGCAAGTTCACGGGAGGTTAAAGGGACAGAGTGTGAGATTACAGGGAGGTTAATGGGACAGAGAGTGAGGTCAAAAGGAGGTTAATGGGACAAAGTGAGAAATCACGGGGAGTTTAAAGGGACAGAGAGTGAGATCACGGGGAGGTTAAAGGGACAGAGTGTGAGATCACGGGGAGGTTAGAGGGACAGAGAGTGAGATCACGGGGAGGTTAAAGGGGCAGAGAGTGAGATCACGGGGTGGTTAAAGGGACAGCGAGTGAGGTCACGGGGATGTTAAAGGGACAGTGAGCGAAATAACTGGGAGGTTAATGGGAAAGAGAGTGAGATCACGGGGAGGTTAAAGGGACAGAGAGTGAGATCACGGGGAGGTTAAAGGGACAGAGAGTGAGATCACGGGGAGGTTAAAGGGACAGAGAGTGAGATCACGGGGAGGTTAAAGGGACAGAGAGTGAGATCACGGGGAGATTAATGGGACAGAGAGTGAGATCACCGGGAGGCTAAAGAGATAAAGAGTGAGATCACGGGAATGATAAAGGCACAGAGAATGAGATCACGGAGAGGCTAAAGGGACAGAGAGTGAGATCACGTGAATGAGAAAGGGACAGAGATTGAGATCTCGCGGAGGTTATAGGGACAGAGAGTGAGATCTCGGGGAGGTTAATGGGACAGAGAGTGAGACCTCGGGGATGTTAAAGGGACATAAAGTGAGATCACGGAGAGGTTAAAGGCCAGTGAGTGAGATCACGGGGAGGTTAAAGGGGCAGGGCGTGAGATCACGGGGAGGTTAATGGGACAAAGTGAGAGATCAAGGGGAGTTTAAAGGGACAGAGAGTGAGATCACGGTAAGTTAAAGAGAGAGAGTAATCACGGGGATGTTAATGGGACAGAGAGTGAGATGACGGGGATGTTAAAGGGACAGAGAGTGAGATGACGGGGAGGTTAAAGGGACAGAGAGTGAGATCACGCGAAGGTTAAAGGGACAGAGAGTGAGATCAGGGGCAGTTTAAAGGGACGGTGAGTGAGATTAGGGGGAGGTTAAAGGGACAGTGAGTGAGATCACTGGGAGGTTAAAGGGACAAAGAGTGAGATCACGGGGAGATTAAAGGGACAGAGAGTCAGATAATGGGGAGGTTAATGGGACAGAGAGTGAGATCACGGGGAGGTTAAAGGGACAGAGAGACATCAAGTGGTTGTTAAAGGGACAGAGAGTGAGATCACGGGGAGGCTAAAGAGATAGAGAGTGAGATCACGGAGAGGATAAAGGGACAGAGAGTGAAATCACGAGGAGGTTAATGGGACAGAGACTGAGATCACGGGGAGGTTAAATGGACAGAGACTGATTACGAGGAGATTAAAGGGACAGAGAGTGAGATCACCGGGAGGTCAATGGGACAGAGAGAGAGATCACGGGGAGGTTAAAGGTGCAGAGAGTGAGATCACGGGGAGGTTATAGGGATAGAGAGTGAGATCACGTGGAGGTTAAAGGGACAGAGAGAGATCATGTGTAGGGTAAGGGGACAGAGAGTGAGATCATGGGGAGGTTAAAGGTAAAGACAGTTTCTACGGCGAGGTTAAAGGGACAGAGAGTGAGATCACGGGGTGGTTAACAGGACAGAGAGTGAGATCATGGGGAGGATAAAGGGACAGAGAGTGAGATCATGGGGACGTTATAGGGACAAAAAGTGAGTTCTCGGATAGGTTAAAGGGACAGAGAGTGAGATCACGGTGAATTGAAAGGGACAGAGAGTGAGATAATGCGGAGGTTAATGGGACAGAGAGTGAGATCACGAGGAGGTTAAAGGGACAGAGACTGAGATCACGGGTTGGTTAAATGGACAGAGAGTGATTACGAGGAGGTTAACGGAACAGAGAGTGAGATCACGGGTAGGTTAAAGGGACAGAGAGTGAGATCACGGGAAGGTTAAAGGGACAGAGAGAGAGATCACATGGAGGTTAAAGGGACAGTGAGTGAGATTACTGGGAGGATAAAGAGACAGAGAGTGAGATCACGGGTAGGTTAAAGGGACAGGGAGTGAGATCACGGGGAGGTTAAAGGGACAGGGAGTGAGATCACGGGGAGGTTAAAGGGACAGAGAGAGAGCTCATTGTGTGGTTAAAGGGACAGAGAGTGAGTTCATTGGGTGGTTAAAGGGACAGAGAGTGATATCACGGGGAGACTAAATGGGCAGGGAGTGAGATCACGGGGAGGCTAATGGTACATAGTCAGAGATCACGGGGAGATAAAAGGGACAGAGAGTGAGATCATGGGGTGTT
This sequence comes from Cetorhinus maximus, assembly GCF_964194155.1. Taxonomy (NCBI): domain Eukaryota; kingdom Metazoa; phylum Chordata; class Chondrichthyes; order Lamniformes; family Cetorhinidae; genus Cetorhinus; species Cetorhinus maximus. Next base: position 95,745 of record NW_027596955.1, on the reverse strand, counting down.
AAAAGTGACAGAGAGTGAGATCAGGAGCAGTTTATAGGGACGGAGAGTGAGATCAGTGGGAGGTTAAAGGGATAAAGTGTGAGATCACGGGGAGGTTAAAGGGACAGAGAGACATCAAGGGGAGGTTAAAGGGACATAGAGTGAGATCACTGGGAGGTTAAAGTGGCAGAGATTGAGATCACTGGGAGGTTAAAGGGACAAAGTGAGAGATCACGGGGAGTTTAAAAGGACAGAGAGTGAGATCAAGGGGAGGATAAAGGTACAGAGAGTGATCACGAGGAGGTTAAAGGGACAGAGAGTGAGATCACGGGGAGGTTAAAGAGACAGAGCGTGAGATCATGGGAGGTTAAAGGTACAGAGAGTGATCACGAGGAGGTTAAAGGGGCAGAGAGCAAGTTCACGGGAGGTTAAAGGGACAGAGTGTGAGATTACAGGGAGGTTAATGGGACAGAGAGTGAGGTCAAAAGGAGGTTAATGGGACAAAGTGAGAAATCACGGGGAGTTTAAAGGGACAGAGAGTGAGATCACGGGGAGGTTAAAGGGACAGAGTGTGAGATCACGGGGAGGTTAGAGGGACAGAGAGTGAGATCACGGGGAGGTTAAAGGGGCAGAGAGTGAGATCACGGGGTGGTTAAAGGGACAGCGAGTGAGGTCACGGGGATGTTAAAGGGACAGTGAGCGAAATAACTGGGAGGTTAATGGGAAAGAGAGTGAGATCACGGGGAGGTTAAAGGGACAGAGAGTGAGATCACGGGGAGGTTAAAGGGACAGAGAGTGAGATCACGGGGAGGTTAAAGGGACAGAGAGTGAGATCACGGGGAGGTTAAAGGGACAGAGAGTGAGATCACGGGCAGGTTAAAGGGGCAGTGAGTGAAATCACGGGGAGATTAATGGGACAGAGAGTGAGATCACCGGGAGGCTAAAGAGATAAAGAGTGAGATCACGGGAATGATAAAGGCACAGAGAATGAGATCACGGAGAGGCTAAAGGGACAGAGAGTGAGATCACGTGAATGAGAAAGGGACAGAGATTGAGATCTCGCGGAGGTTATAGGGACAGAGAGTGAGATCTCGGGGAGGTTAATGGGACAGAGAGTGAGACCTCGGGGATGTTAAAGGGACATAAAGTGAGATCACGGAGAGGTTAAAGGCCAGTGAGTGAGATCACGGGGAGGTTAAAGGGGCAGGGCGTGAGATCACGGGGAGGTTAATGGGACAAAGTGAGAGATCAAGGGGAGTTTAAAGGGACAGAGAGTGAGATCACGGTAAGTTAAAGAGAGAGAGTAATCACGGGGATGTTAAAGGGACAGAGAGTGAGATGACGGCGATGTTAAAGGGACAGAGAGTGAGATGACGGGGAGGTTAAAGGGACAGAGAGTGAGATCATGCGAAGGTTAAAGGGACAGAGAGTGAGATCAGGGGCAGTTTAAAGGGACGGTGAGTGAGATTAGGGGGAGGTTAAAGGGACAGTGAGTGAGATCACTGGGAGGTTAAAGGGACAAAGAGTGAGATCACGGGGAGATTAAAGGGACAGAGAGTCAGATAATGGGGAGGTTAATGGGACAGAGAGTGAGATCACGGGGAGGTTAAAGGGACAGAGAGACATCAAGTGGTTGTTAAAGGGACAGAGAGTGAGATCACGGGGAGGCTAAAGAGATAGAGAGTGAGATCACGGAGAGGATAAAGGGACAGAGAGTGAAATCACGAGGAGGTTAATGGGACAGAGACTGAGATCACGGGGAGGTTAAATGGACAGAGACTGATTACGAGGAGATTAAAGGGACAGAGAGTGAGATCACCGGGAGGTCAATGGGACAGAGAGAGAGATCACGGGGAGGTTAAAGGTGCAGAGAGTGAGATCACGGGGAGGTTATAGGGATAGAGAGTGAGATCACGTGGAGGTTAAAGGGACAGAGAGAGATCATGTGTAGGGTAAGGGGACAGAGAGTGAGATCATGGGGAGGTTAAAGGTAAAGACAGTTTCTACGGCGAGGTTAAAGGGACAGAGAGTGAGATCACGGGGTGGTTAACAGGACAGAGAGTGAGATCATGGGGAGGATAAAGGGACAGAGAGTGAGATCATGGGGACGTTATAGGGACAAAAAGTGAGTTCTCGGATAGGTTAAAGGGACAGAGAGTGAGATCACGGTGAATTGAAAGGGACAGAGAGTGAGATAATGCGGAGGTTAATGGGACAGAGAGTGAGATCACGAGGAGGTTAAAGGGATAGAGACTGAGATCACGGGTTGGTTAAATGGACAGAGAGTGATTACGAGGAGGTTAACGGAACAGAGAGTGAGATCACGGGTAGGTTAAAGGGACAGAGAGTGAGATCACGGGAAGGTTAAAGGGACAGAGAGAGAGATCACATGGAGGTTAAAGGGACAGTGAGTGAGATTACTGGGAGGATAAAGAGACAGAGAGTGAGATCACGGGTAGGTTAAAGGGACAGAGAGACATCAAGTGGTTGTTAAAGGGACAGAGAGTGAGATCACGGGGAGGCTAAAGAGATAGAGAGTGAGATCACGGAGAGGATAAAGGGACAGAGAGTGAAATCACGAGGAGGTTAATGGGACAGAGACTGAGATCATGGGGAGGTTAAATGGACAGAGACTGATTACGAGGAGATTAAAGGGACAGAGAGTGAGATCACCGGGAGGTCAATGGGACAGAGAGAGAGATCACGGGGAGGTTAAAGGTGCAGAGAGTGAGATCACGGGGAGGTTATAGGGATAGAGAATGAGATCACGTGGAGGTTAAAGGGACAGAGAGAGATCATGTGTAGGGTAAGGGGACAGAGAGTGAGATCATGGGGAGGTTAAAGGTAAAGACAGTTTCTACGGCGAGGTTAAAGGGACAGAGAGTGAGATCACGGGGTGGTTAACAGGACAGAGAGTGAGATCATGGGGAGGATAAAGGGACAGAGAGTGAGATCATGGGGACGTTATAGGGACAAAAAGTGAGTTCTCGGATAGGTTAAAGGGACAGAGAGTGAGATCACGGTGAATTGAAAGGGACAGAGAGTGAGATAATGCGGAGGTTAATGGGACAGAGAGTGAGATCACGAGGAGGTTAAAGGGACAGAGACTGAGATCACGGGTAGGTTAAATGGACAGAGAGTGATTACGAGGAGGTTAACGGAACAGAGAGTGAGATCACGGGTAGGTTAAAGGGACAGAGAGTGAGATCACGGGAAGGTTAAAGGGACAGACAGAGAGATCACATGGAGGTTAAAGGGACAGTGAGTGAGATTAATGGGAGGATAAATAGACAGAGAGTGAGATCACGGGTAGGTTAAAGGGACAGGGAGTGAGATCACGGGGAAGTTAAAGGGACAGGGAGTGAGATCACGGGGAGGTTAAAGGGACAGAGAGTGAGATCATGGGCAAGTTAAAGGGACAGAGAGTAAGATCAGGGCCAGTTTAACGGGACGGTGAGTGAGATCAGGGGGAGGTTAAAGGGACAAAGAGTGTGATCACGGAGAGTTTAAAGGGACAGAGAATGAGATCACGGGAGGTTAAAGGGCAGAGAGACATCAAGGGGCCGTTAAAGGTACAGAGAGTGAGATCACGGGGAGGTTAAAGGAACAGAGAGTCAGATCACATGGAGGTTAAAGGGACAGAGATTGAGATCAGGGGCAGTTTAAAGGGACGGTGAGTGATATTAGGGGGAGGTTAAAGGGACAAAGAGTGAGATCACAGGGAGATTAAAGGGACAGAGAGTCAGATAATGGGGAGGTTAATGGGACAGAGAGTGAGATCACGGGGAGGTTAAAGGGACAGAGAGACATCAAGTGGTTGTTAAAGGGACAGAGAGTGAGATCACGGGGAGGCTAAAGGTGCAGAGAGTGAGATCACGGAGAGGATAAAGGGACAGAGAGTGAAATCACGAGGAGGTTAATGGGACAGAGACTAAGATCATGGGGAGGTTAAATGGACAGAGACTGATTACGAGGAGATTAAAGGGACAGAGAGTGAGATCACCGGGAGGTCAATGGGACAGAGAGAGAGATCACGGGGAGGTTAAAGGTGCAGAGAGTGAGATCACGGGGAGGTTATAGGGATAGAGAGTGAGATCACGTGGAGGTTAAAGGGACAGAGAGAGATCATGTGTAGGGTAAGGGGACAGAGAGTGAGATCATGGGGAGGTTAAAGGTAAAGACAGTTTCTACGGCGAGGATAAAGGGACAGAGAGTGAGATCACGGGGTGGTTAACAGGACAGAGAGTGAGATCACGGGAAGGTTAAAGGGACAGAGAGAGAGATCACATGGAGGTTAAAGGGACAGTGCGTGAGATTACTGGGAGGATAAAGAGACAGAGAGTGTGATCACGGGTAGGTTAAAGGGACAGGGAGTGAGATCACGGGGAGGTTAAAGGGACAGGGAGTGAGATCACGGGGAGGTTAAAGGGACAGAGAGTGAGATCATGGGCAAGTTAAAGGGACAGAGATTAAGATCAGGGGCAGTTTAACGGGATGTTGAGTGAGATCAGGGGGAGGTTAAAGGGACAAAGAGTGAGATCACGGGGAGGTTAAAGGGACAGAGAGTGAGATCACGGGGAGGTTAAAGGGACAGTGAGTGAGATCACGGGCAGGTTAAAGGGGCAGTGAGTGAAATCACGGGGAGATTAATGGGACAGAGAGTGAGATCACGGGGAGGCTAAAGAGATAAAGAGTGAGATCACGGGAATGATAAAGGCACAGAGAATGAGATCACGGCGAGGCTAAAGGGACAGAGAGTGAGAACACGTGAATGAGAAAGGGACAGAGATTGAGATCTCGCGGAGGTTATAGGGACAGAGTGTGAGATCTCGGGGAGGTTAATGGGACAGAGAGTCAGACCTCGGGGATGATAAAGGGACATAAAGTGATATCACGGAGAGGTTAAAGGCCAGTGAGTGAGATCACGGGGAGGTTAAAGGGGCAGGGCGTGAGATCAAGGGGAGTTTAATGGGACAAAGTGAGAGATCAAGGGGAGTTTAAAGGGACAGAGAGTGAGATCACGGTAGGTTAAAGAGAGAGAGTAATCACGGGGATGTTAAAGGGACAGAGAGTGAGATGACGGGGATATTAAAGGGACAGAGAGTGAGATGACGGGGAGGTTAAAGGGACAGAGAGTGAGATCACGCGAAGGTTAAAGGGACAGAGAGTGAGATCAGGGGCAGTTTAAAGGGATGGTGAGTGAGATTAGGGGGAGGTTAAAGGGACAGTGAGTGAGATCACTGGGAGGTTAAAGGGACAGTGAGTGAGATCACTGGGAGGTTAAAGGACAAAGAGTGAGATCACGGGGAGATTAAAGGGAAAGAGAGTCAGATAATGGGGAGGGTAATGGGACAGAGAGTGAGATCACGGGGAGGTTAAAGGGACAGAGAGACATCAAATGGTTGTTAAAGGGACAGAGAGTGAGATCACGGGGAGGCTAAAGAGATAGAGAGTGAGATCACGGAGAGGATAAAGGGACAGAGAGTGAAATCACGAGGAGGTTAATGGGACAGAGACTGAGATCATGGGGAGGTTAAATGGACAGAGACTGATTACGAGGAGATTAAAGGGACAGTGAGTGAGACCACCGGGAGGTCAATGGGACAGAGAGAGAGATCACGGGGAGTTTAAAGGGGCAGAGAGTGTGAATACTGGGAGGTTAAAGGGACAGAGAGTGAGATCACGGAGAGGTTAAAGTAACAGAGAGTGTGATCACGGGGACGTTAAAGGGACAGAGAGTGAGATCATGGGGAGGTTAAAGGTACAGAGAGTGAGATCATGGGGAGGTTAAAGGTACAGAGAGTGAGCACGGTGAGGTTAAAGGGACAGAGAGTGAGATCATGGGGTGGTTAAAAGGACAGACTGTTTGATCACGGGGAGGTTAATGGGACAAAGTGAGATCACAGGTAGGTTAACGGGACAGAGTGTGAGATCATGGGGAGGTTATAGAAACAGAAATTGAGATCACACGGAGGTGAAAGGGACAGAGACTGAGATTACGGAGAGGTAACAGGGACATAAAGTGAGATCACGGGGAGTTTAAAGGGACAGAGAGTGAGCATACTGGGAGATTAAAGTGAGAGATCACGGGGAGTTTAAAGGGACAGAGAGTGAGATCACGGGGTGTTAAAAGTGACAGAGAGTGAGATCAGGGGCAGTTTATAGGGACGGAGAGTGAGATCAGTGGGAGGTTAAAGGGACAGAGCGACATCAAGGGGAGGTTAAAGGGACATAGAGTGAGATCACTGGGAGGTTACAGTGGCAGAGATTGAGATCACTGGGAGGTTAAAGGGACAAAGTGAGATATCACGGGGAGTTTAAATGGACAGAGAGTGATATCAAGGGGAGGTTAATGGGACAGAGAGTGCGGTCACGGGGAGGTTAAAGGGACATAGAGTGAGATCACGGGGAGGTTAAAGGGACTGAGAGCGAGACCACGGGGAGGTTTAAGGGACAGAGAGTGAGATCACGGGAACGATAATGGGTCAGAGGGTGAGATCAAGGGGAGGTTAAAGGGACAGAGAGTGAGATCACGGGGATGTTAAAGGGACAGAGTGTGTGATCACGGGGAGGTTAATGGGACAAAGTGAGAGATCACATGGATTTTAAAAGGACAGAGTCTGAGATCCCGGGGAGGTTTTAGGGACTGAGGGTGAGATCACAGGTAGTGTAACAGGACAGAGTGTGAGATCATGGGTAGGTTAAAGAAACAGAAAGTGAGATCACGCGGAGGTGAAAGGAACAGAGAGTGAGATTACGGGGAGGTAACAGGGACATAAAGTGAGATCACGGGGAGTTTAAAGGGGCAGAGAGTGAGCATACTGGGAGGTTAATGGGACAGAGAGTAAGATCACGGAGAGGTTAAAGGGGCAGAGAGTGAGATCACGGAGAGCTTAAAGGGACTGAGAGTGAGATCACGGGGAGGTTGAAGGGACAGAGAGTCAGATCACTGGGAGGATAAAGGGACAGAGAGTGTGACCTCGGGGAAGTTAATGGGACAGAGAGTGCGATCACGGGGATGTTAATGGGACAAAGTGAGAGATCACGGGGAGTTTAAAGGGACAGACAGTGAGATCACGGGGAGGTTAAAGGGACAGAGAGTGAGATCACGGGGAGGTTAGAGGGACAGAAAGTGAGATCACGGGGAGGTTAAAGGGGCAGAGAGTAAGATCACGGTGAGGTTAAAGGGACAGAGAGTGAGATCACGGGGATGTTAAAGGGACAGAGAGTGAAATAACTTGGAGGTTAATGGGACAGAGAGTGAGATCACGGGGAGGTTAAAGGGACAGAGAGTGAGATCACGGGGAGGTTAAAGGCACAGAGAGTGAGATCACGGGGAGGTTAAAGGGACAGAGAGTGAGATCACGGGGAGGTTAAAGGGACAGAGAGTGAGATCACAGGGAGGTTGAAGGGGCAGAGAGTGAGATTACAGGGAGGATAAAGGGACAGAGAGTGAGATCATGGGGATGGTAAAGGGACAGAGAGTGAAATAACTGTGAGGTTAATGGGACAGAGAGTGATATCGCGGGGACGTTAAAGGGACAGAGACTGAGATCACGGGGAGGTTAAAGGGACAGACAGTGAGATCACGGGGAGGTTAAAGGGACAGAGAGTGAGATCACGGGAATGAGAAAGGGACAGACAGTGAGATGACGGTGAGGTTAAAGGGACAGAGAGTGAGATCACTGGGAGTTTAAAGGGGCAGAGAGTGAGATCACAGGTAGGTTAAGAGGACAGAGAGTGAGATAACGGGGAGGCTAAAGGGACAGAGAGTGAGATCACGGGGATATAACAGGACAGAGAGTGAGATCACGAGGAGGTTAAGGGGACAGAGGGTGAGATTACGGGGATGTTAAAGGGACAGAGAGTGAGAATACGGGAAAGTTAAAGGGACAGAGAATGAGATCACGGGGTGATTAAAGCAACAGGGAGTGAGATCACGTGAATGTTAATGGGACAGAGAGTGAGATCACGGGGAGGTTAAAGGGATAGAGAGTGAGATCACGTGGATATTAACGGGACAGAGAGTGAGATCACGGGGATGTTAAATGGACAGAGAGTGAGATCACTGGGTGGTTAAAGTGACAGTGAGTGAGATCACGGGGAGGTTAATGGAACAGAGAGTGAGAACACTGGGAGGTTAAAGGTGCAGAGAGTGAAATCACGGGCACGTTAAAGGGACAGAGAGTGAGATTACGGGAATGTTAAAGGGACAGACAGTGAGGTCACGGGGAGGTTAAAGGGACAAAGAGTGAGATCACTGGGAGATTAAAGGGACAGAGAGAGATCATGGAGACGTTAAAGGGACAGGGAGTGAGATCACGGGAAGGTTAAGTGGACAGAGAGTGAGATCACGGGGAGGATAACGGGACAGAGAGTGATCACGATGATGTTAAGGGGATAGAGAGTGAGATTATGGGGATGTTAAAGGGACAGAGAGTGAGATTACGGGGAAGTTAAAGGGACAGAGAGTGAGATCACGGGGAGGTTAAAGGGACAGAGATTGAGATGACGGGGAGTTTAAAGGGACAGAGACTGAGATCACGGGGACTTTAAAGGGACAGAGAGTGATCATGAGGAGGATAAAGGGACAGAGAGTCAGATTACGGGGAGGTTAAAGGTGCAGAGAGTGAGATCACGGGGAGGTTATCGGGATAGAGAGTGAGATCACGTGGATATTAACGGGACAGAGAGTGAGATCACGGGAATGTTAAAGGGACAGAGAATGAGATCACTGGGTGGTTAATGGGACAGTGAGTGAGATCGCGGGGAGGTTAATGGGACAGAGAGTGAGATCAAGGGGAAATTAAAGGGACAGAGATTGAGATCACGGGGAGGTTAATGATGCAGAGAGTGAGATCACGTGGAGGTTAAAGGGACAGAGAGTGAGGTCACGGGGAGGTTAAAGGGACAGAAAGAGATCATGGGTAGGTTAAGGGGACAGAGAATGAGATCATGGGGAGGTTAAAGGTAAAGACAGTCTCTACGGCGAGGTTAAAGGGACAGAGAGTGAGATCACGGGGAGGTTAATGGGAGAGAGAGTGAGAACACTGGGCGGTTAAAGGTGCAGAGAGTGAGATGACAGGGAGGTTAAAGGGACAGAGAATGAGATCACGGGGAGGTTAAAGGGACAGAGAGTGAGATCACGGGAGGGTTAAAGGGACAGAGAGTCAGATCACAGGGAGGTTAAAGGGACAGAGAGTGAAATCACGGGCACTTTAAAGGGACAGAGAGTGAGATCATGGGGAGGTTAAACGGACAGAGTGTGAGATTAGGCGGAGGTTAAAGGAACGGAGAGAGATCATGCAGACGTTAAAGGGACAGGGAGTGAGATCACGGGGAGGTTAATGGGACAGAGAGTGAGAACACTGGGAGGTTAAAGGTGCAGAGAGTGAAATCACGGGCTCGTTAAAGGGACACAGAGTTAGATTACGGGAATGTTAAAGGGACAGAGAGTGAGGTCACGGGGAGGTTAAAGGGACAAAGAGTGAGATCACTGGGAGGTTAAAGGGACAGAGAGTGAGATCACGAGGAGGTTAAAGGGACAGAGGGTGAGATCACGGGGAGGTTAAAGGGACAGAGAGAGATCATGGAGACGTTAAAGGGACAGGGAGTGAGATCACGGGAAGGTTAAAGGGACAGAGAGTGAGATCACAGGTAGGTTAAGAGGACAGAGAGTGAGATAACGGGGAGGCTAAAGGGACAGAGAGTGAGATCACGGGGAGGTTAAAGGGACAGAGAGTGAGATCACGGGGAGGTTAAAGGGACAGAGATTGAGATGACGGGTAGGTTAAATGGAAAGAGACTGAGATCACGGGGACGTTAAAGGGACAGAGAGTGAGATCATTGGGAGGTTAAAGGGACAGAGAGTGATCATGAGGAGGATAAAGGGACAAAGTGTCATATCACGGGCAGGTTATAGGGATAGAGAGTGAGATTACGGGGAGGTTAAAGGGGCAGAGTGTGAGATCACGGGATGGATAAAGGGACAGAGAGTCAGATGATGGGGAGTTTAAAGGGACAGAGAGTGAGATCACGGGGAGGTTATAGGGATAGAGAGTGAGATCACGTGGAGGTTAAAGGGACAGAGAGAGATCATGTGTAGGGTAAGGGGACAGAGAGTGAGATCATGGGGAGGTTAAAGGTAAAGACAGTTTCTACGGCGAGGTTAAAGGGACAGAGAGTGAGATCACGGGGTGGTTAACAGGACAGAGAGTGAGATTATGGGGAGGATAAAGGGACAGAGAGTGAGATCATGGGGACGTTATAGGGACAAAAAGTGAGTTCTCGGATAGGTTAAAGGGACAGAGAATGAGATCACGGGGTGATTAAAGGAACAGGGAGTGAGATCACGTGAATGTTAATGGGACAGAGAGTGAGATCACGGGGAGGTTAAAGGGACAGAGAGTGAGATCACGGGGATGTTGAAGGAATAGAGTGAGATCACGGGGAGTTTAAAGGGACAGAGATGTAGATCACGTGGAGGTTAAAGGGACAGGGAGTGAGATCACGGGTTGGTTAATGGGACAGTGAGTGACATCACGGGGAGGTTAAAGGGACAGAGAGTGATATCACGGGGAGGTGAAATGGACAGAGATTGATGTATAAACTGTCCACCTGATCTCACTAACTGTCCCTTTAACAGTCCCTGATGTAAGTCTATGTCCCTTTAACTGTCCCTGATCTTAATCTCTGCCCGTTTAACTACCTCCCTGATCTCACTCTCTGCCCCTTTAACTACCTCCCTGATCTCACTCTCTGTCCCTTTAACTGTCTCACTGATCTCACTCTGTCGCTTTAATCTTCTCGTGATCTCAATCTCTGTCCCTTTAACCTCCCCGTGATCTCACTCTCTGTCCCTTTAATCTCCCCGTGATCTCACTCTCTTTCGCTTTAACTTCCCCGTGATCTCACTCTCTGTCCCTTTAACCTCCCCGTGATCTCACTCTCTGTTCATTTAACGTCCCCGTGATCTCACTTTCTGTCCCTTTCACCCACCGTAATCTCTCTCTGTCCCTTTAAACATCCCGTGATATCACTCTCTGTCCCGTTAACCTCCCCGTGATCTCACTCTCTGTCCCTTTAACCTCACCGTGATCTCACGCTCTGTCCCTTTAACCTCCCCGTGATCTCACTCTTTGTCCCTTTAACAGCCTCGTCATCTCACTCTCTGACCCTTTATCCTTCCCGTGATCTCACTCTCTATGCCTTAAGCCTCCCCGTGATATCACTCTCTGTCCCTTTAACCTCCCATTGATCTCACTCTCTGTCCCTTTAACCTCTCCGTGATCTCACTCACTGACCGTTTAACCTCCCCGTGATATCACTCTCTGTCCCTTTAACCTCCCATTGACCTCACTCTCTGTCCCTTTAACCTCTCCGTGATCTCATTCTCTGTCCATTTAACCTGACCGTGATCTCACACTCTGTCCCATTAACCACCCCGTCATCACAATCTCTGTCCCTTTAAACTTCCCTGATCTCACTCTCTGTCCCATTAACCTCCCCGTGATCTCACACTCTGTCGCTTTAACCACCCAGTGATCTCACTCTCTGTCCTTTGACCTCCCGGTGATCTCACCCTCAGTCACTTTAAACTCCCCTTGATCTCACTTTCTGTCCCTTTAACCTGCCCGTGATCTCACTCTCGGTCCCTTTAAACTCCCCGTGATCTCACTCTGTCCTTTTAACCTCCCCGTGATCTCACTCTCTGTCCCTTTAACTTTCCCGTGATCTCACTCCCTATCCCTTAAAAATCCCCGTGTTATCACTCTCTGTCACTTCAACCTCCCATTGCTCTCAATCTCTGTCCCTTTAAACTCTCCATGATCTCACTGACTGTCCCTTAAACCTCCCCGTGATCTCACTCTCTGTCCCTTTAACATCCCAGTGATCTCACTCTCTGTCCCTTTAACATCCCCGTGATCTCACCCTGTCTCTTTTATCATCCCGTGATCTCAATCTCTGTCCCTCTAACCTGCCCGTGATTTCATTCTCTGTCCCTTTAACCTCCCCATGATCTCTCTGTCTGTGCCTTTAACCTCCCCTGATCTCACTCTCTGTCCCTTTAACCTCCCCGTGATCTCACTCTCTGTCCCTTTAACATACCCGAGATCTCACTCTCTGTCCCTTTAACCTCCCCCTGATCTCACACTCAGTCCCTTTAACTTTCCCGTGATCTCACTCTCTATCCCTTAAACCTTCCCATGATATCACTCTCAGTCCCTTTAACCTCCCCGTGATCTCAATCTCTGTCCCTTTAACCTCCCCGTGATCTCACTCTCTGTCCATTTAACCTCCCCGTTACCTCATTCTCTGTCCATTTAACCTCCCCGTGATCTCACTCTCTGTCCCGTTATCCTCCACGTGATCTCACTCTCTGTCCCTTTAAACTTCCCTGATCACACTCTCTGTCCCTTTAACCTCCCAGTGATCTCACTCTCTGCCCATTAACCTCCCCGTCATCTAACACTCTGTCCCTTTAACCATCCCGTGATCTCACACTCTGTCCCTTTAATCTTCCCGTGATCTCAATCTCTGTCCCTTTAACATCCACGTGATCTCACTCTCTGTCCCTTTTACCTCCCGTGATCTCACTCTCTGTCCCTTTAACGTCCACGTGATCTCACTCTCTGTCCCTTTAACGTCTACGTGATCTCACTCTCTGTCCCTTTAACGTCCACGTGATCTCACTCTCTGTCCCTTTAACCTCCCCGTAATCTCTCTCTGTCTCTTTAAGCTCCCAGTGATCTCACTCTCTGTCCCTTTAACTTTCCAGTCATCTCACTCCTTACCTTTTAAACCTCCCCGTGATCTCACTCTCTGTCCCTTTAACCACCCCGTATTCTCACTCTCTGTCCCTTTACCCTCCCCTTAATCTAACTCTCTGTCCCTTTAACCTGCCCGTGATCCCACTCTCCGTCCCTTTAAAATCCCCGTCATCTCATTCTCTGTCCCTTTAACCTCCCCGTGATCTCATTCTCTGTCCCTTTAACCTCCCCGTGATCTCACTCTCTGTCCCTTTTACCTCCACGTGATCTCACTCTCTGTCCCTTTAACATACCCGAGATCTCACTCTCTGTCCCTTTAACCTCCCCGTCATCTCACATTCTGTCCCATTAACCTACCCCTGATCTCACTCTCTGTCCCTTTAACCTCCCCCGTGATCTCAATCTTTGTCCCATTAACTGTCCCTGATCTCAAATTCTGCCCCTTTAACTACCTCCCTTATCTTACACTGTCCCTTTAACTGTCCCTCTGATCTCACTCTCTGTACCTTTAACTGTCCCTGATCTCTCACTCTGTCCCTTTAACCTCCCCGTGATCTCACTCTCTGTCCCTTTAACTTCCCCGTGATCTCACTCTCTGTCCCTTTAACCTCCTCATGATCACAATCTCTGTGCCTTTAAATTCCCCGTGATCTCACCCTGTGTCCCTTAAACATCCCTGTCATCTCACTATCTGTCCCCTTAATCTCCTCGTGATCTCACTCCCTGTCGCATTAACTGTCCCTGATCTCAATTTCTGCCCCTTTAACTACCTCCCTGATCTGACATTGTCCCTTTAACTGTCCCTCTGATCTCACTCTCTGTCCCTTTAAACTCCCCGTGATCTCACTCTCTGTCCCTTTAAACTCCCGTGATCTCACTCTCTGTCCCTTTAACCTCCCCGTGATCACACTCCCAGTCCCGTTAACCTCCCCGTGATCTAAATCTCTGTCCTTATAACCTCCCTGATCTACCTCTCTGTCCCTTTAACCACCCCGTGATCTCACTCTCTGTCCCTTTAAACTCTCGGTGAAATCACTCTCTGACCATTTAACCTCCCCGTGATCTCACTCTCTGTCCCTTAAACCTCCCATTGACCTCACTCTCTGTCCCTTTAACCTCTCCGTGATCTCACTCTCAGTCTATTTAACCTCCCCGTGATCTCACTATCTGTCCTTTTAACCTCTCCGTGATCTCATTCTCTGTCCATTTAACCTGACCGTGATCTCACTCTCTGACCCTTTAAACTTCCGTGATCTCACTCTCTGTCCCTTAAACATCCCCGTGATCTCACTCTCAGTCACTTTAAACTCCCCTTGATCTCACTTTCTGTCCCTTTAACCTGCCCGTGATCTCACTCTCGGTCCCTTTAAACTCCCCGAGATCTCACTCTGTCCCTTTAACCTCCCCGTGATCTCACTCTCTGTCCCTTTAACTTTCCCGTAATCTCACTCCCTATCCCTTAAACCTCCACGTGTTATCACCCTCTGTCCCTTCAACCTCCCGTTGATCTCACTCTCTGTCCCTTTAACCTCTCCATGATCTCACTCACTGTCCCTTTAACCTCCCCGTGATTTCACTCTCTGTCCCTTTAACCTCCCCGTGATCTCACTATCTGTGCCATAAACCTGCCCGTGATCTCACTCTCCCTCCCATTACCCTCCCCCTGATCTCAATGTCTGTCCCTTTATCTTGACCGAGATCTCAATCTCCTTCCCTTAAACCTCCCCGTGATCTCACTCTCTGTCCCTTTAATCTCCCCGTCATCTCAATCTCTGTCGCTTTAACTTCCCCCTGATCTCACTCTCTGTCCCTTTAACGTCCATGTGATCTCACTCTCTGTCCCATTAACCTCCCCGTGATCTAAATTTCCGTCCCTATAACCTCCCTGGTTTAGCTCTCTGTCCCTTTAACCTCCCCATGATCTCATTCTCTGTCACATTAACCTCCCCGTGATCTCAATCTGTATCCCTTGAACCTAGCTGATCTACCTCTCTGTCCCTTTAATCTCCCCGTGATCTCACTCTCTGTCCCTTTAACCTACCCATGATCTCACTCTCTGTCCCTTTCACCTCCCCGTGATCGCACTCTCTGTCCCTTTCAACTCCCCGTGATCTCACTCTCTGTCCCTTTTACCTCCCATTGATCTCACTCTCTGTCCCTTTAACCTCTCCGTGATCTCACTCTCTGTTCATTTAACCTCCCCGTGATCTCACTCACTGTCCCTTTACACTCCCCGTGATCTCACTCTCTGTCCCTTATACCTGCCCGTGATCTCACTCTCCATCCCTTTAAAATCCCCGTGATCTCACTCTCCGTCCTTTTAACCTCCAGTTCATCTCATTCTCCGTCCCTTTAACCTCCCCGTGAACTCATTCTCTCTCACTTTAACCTCCCCGTGATCTCACTCTCTTTCCCTTTAACCTCCACGTGATCTCACTCTCTGTCCCTTTAACTTACACGAGATCTCACTCTCTGTAACTTTAACCTCCCCGTCATCTCACTCTCTTTCCCATTAACCTACACCTGATCTCACTCTCTGTCCCTTTAACCTCCCCCGTGATCTCAATCTTTGTCCCATTAACTGTCCCTGATCTCAATTTCTGCCCTTTAACTACCTCCCTGAACTGACACTGTCCCTTTAACTGTCCCTCTGATCTCACTCTCTGTACCTTTAACTGCCACTGATCTCACTCTCTGTCCCTTTAACCTCCCCGTGATCTCACTCTCTGTCCCTTTAACTTCCCCGTGATCTCACTCTCTGTCCCTTTAGCCTTCCCATGATCACATTCTCTGTGCCTTTAAATTCCCCGTGATCTCACTCTCTGTCCCTGAAACCTCCCCGTCATCTCACTATCTGTCTCTTTAATCTCCACATGATCACACTCCCTGTCCCATTAACTGTGCCTGATCTCAATTTCTGACCCTTTAACTACCTCCCTGATCGGACATTGTCTCTTTAACCTCCCCGTGATCTCACTCTCTGTCCCTTTATCCTCCCCGTGATCTCACTCTCTCTCCCATTAACCTCCCCGTGATCTCAGTCTCTGTCCCTTTAATCTCCCCGTCATCTCAATCTCTGTCGCTTTAACTTCCCCCTGATCTCACTCTCTGTCCCTTTAACGTCAATGTGATCTCACTCTCTGTCCCATTAACCTCCCCGTAATCTAAATTTCTGTCCCTATAACCTCCCTGGTTTAGCTCTCTGTCCCTTTAACCTCCCCATGATCTCACTCTCTGTCCCTTTAACCTACCCATGATCTCACTCTCTGTCCCTTTCAACTCCCCGTGATCTCACTCTCTGTCCCTTTTACCTCCAATTGATCTCACTCTCTGTCCCTTTAACCTCTCCGTGATCTCACTCTCTGTTCATTTAACCTCCCCGTGATCTCACTCACTGTCCCATTACACTCCCCGTGATCTCACTCTCTGTCCCTTATACCTGCCCGTGATCTCACTCTCCATCCCTTTAAAATCCCCGTGATCTCACTCTCCGTCCTTTTAACCTCCAGTTCATCTCATTCTCCGTCCCTTTAACCTCCCCGTGAACTCATTCTCTCTCACTTTAACCTCCCCGTGATCTCACTCTCTTTCCCTTTAACCTCCACGTGATCTCACTCTCTGTCCCTTTAACTTACACGAGATCTCACTCTCTGTAACTTTAACCTCCCCGTCATCTCACTCTCTTTCCCATTAACCTACACCTGATCTCACTCTCTGTCCCTTTAACCTCCCCCGTGATCTCAATCTTTGTCCCATTAACTGTCCCTGATCTCAATTTCTGCCCTTTAACTACCTCCCTGAACTGACACTGTCCCTTTAACTGTCCCTCTGACCTCACTCTCTGTACCTTTAACTGCCACTGATCTCACTCTCTGTCCCTTTAACCTCCCCGTGATCTCACTCTCTGTCCCTTTAACTTCCCCGTGATCTCACTCTCTGTCCCTTTAGCCTCCCCATGATCACATTCTCTGTGCCTTTAAATTCCCCGTGATCTCACTCTCTGTCCCTTTATCCTCCCCGTGATCTCACTCTCTCTCCCATTAACCTCCCCGTGATCTCAGTCTCTGTCCCTTTAATCTCCCCGTCATCTCAATCTCTGTCGCTTTAACTTCCCCCTGATCTCACTCTCTGTCCCTTTAACGTCAATGTGATCTCACTCTCTGTCCCATTAACCTCCCCGTGATCTAAATTTCTGTCCCTATAACCTCCCTGGTTTAGCTCTCTGTCCCTTTAACCTCCCCATGATCTCATTCTCTGTCACATTAACCTCCCCGTGATCTCAATCTGTGTCCCTTGAACCTCGCTGATCTACCTCTCTGTCCCTTTAATCTCCCCGTGATCTCACTCTCTGTCCCTTTAACCTACCCATGATCTCACTCTCTGTCCCTTTCAACTCCCCGTGATCTCACTCTCTGTCCCTTTTACCTCCAATTGATCTCACTCTCTGTCCCTTTAACCTCTCCGTGATCTCACTCTCTGTTCATTTAACCTCCCCGTGATCTCACTCTCTGTCCCTTTAAACTTCCCTGATCTCACTCTCTGTCCCTTTAATCTCCCCGTGATCTCACCCTCTGTCGCTTTAACCACCCCATGATCTTACTCTCTGTCCTTTGACCTCCCCGTGATCTCACTCTCAGTCACTTTAAACTCCCCTTGATCTCACTTTCTGTCCCTTTAACCTGCCCGTGATCTCACACTCGGTCCCTTTAACCTCCCCGTGATCTCACTCTGTCCCTTTAACTTCCCCTTGATCTCACTCACTGTCCCTTTAACATTCCCGTGATCTCACTCCCTATCCCTTAAACCTCCCCGTGATATCACTCTCTGTACCTTTAACCTCCCATTGATCTCACTCTCTGTCGCTTTAACCTCTCCGTGATCTCACTCACTGTCCCTTTAACATCCCCGTGATTTCACTCTCTGTCCCTTTAACATCCCCGTGATCTCACCCTGTCTCTTTTATCTTCCCGTGATCTCAATCTCTGTCCCGCTAACCTGCCCGTGATCTCATTCTCTGTCCCTTTAACCTCCCCGTGATCTCAATCTCTGTCCCTTGAACTGTCTCCCTAATCTCACTCTCTGACCCTTTAACTGTCCCTGATCTCAATCTCTTTTCCTTTATCTGTCCCTGATCTCACTCACTCTCCCTTTAACTAACTCTTTGATCTCACTCTCTGTCCCTTTAATTCTCCCAGATCTCAATCTCTGTCCCTATAACTGCCCGTGATCTCACCCTCTGTCGCTTTAAGTAACCCCCTGATCTCACTTTCTGTCCCTTAAACTGTCCCCCGATCTCACTCTCTGCCCCTTAAACTAATGCCCTAATCTAACTCTCTTTCAATTTAACTATACCCTTGATCTCACTCTCTGTCCCTTTAACCTCCCCGTGATATCACTCTCTGTCCCTTTAACCTCCCCGTGATATCACTCTCTGTCCCTTTAACCTGCCCGTGATCTCACTCTCTGTCCCTTTAACTTCCCCATGATATCACTCTCTGTCCCTTTAACCTCCCCGTGATATCACTCTCTGTCCCTTTAACCTCCCCGTGATCTCACTCTCTGTCCCTTTAACCTCCCCGTGATCACACTCCCTGTCCCTTTTACCTCCCCGTGATCGCACTGTCTGTCCATTTAACCTTCCCGTGATCTCACTCTCTGTACTTTAACCTCCCCGTGATCACACTCCCTGTCCCGTTAATATCCCCGTGATCAAAATCTCTGTCCCTATAACCTCCCTGATCTACCCCTCTGTCCCTTTAACCTCCCTGTGATCTCACTCTCTGTCCCTTTAACCTCCCCGTGATCTCAATCTCTGTCCCTTTCACCTCCCCGTGATCTCACTCTTTGTACCTTTAACATCCCCGTGATCTCACTCTATGTCCCTTTATCCTTCCCGTGATTTCACCCTCTATGCCTTAAGTCTCCCGTGATATCACTCTCTTTCCCTTCAACCTCCCATTGATCTCACTCTCTGTCCCTTTAACCTCTCCATGATCTCACTCACTGTCCCTTTAACCTCCCCGTGATCTCACTCTCTGTCCCTTTAACATCCCCGTGATTTCACTCTCTGTCCCTTTAACCTCCCCGTGATCTCACTCTCTCTCCCATTAACCTCCCCCTGATCTCAATCTCTGTCCCTTTAATTTGCCCGAGATCTCACTCTCCATCCCTTAAACCTCCCCCGATATCACTCCCTGTCCCTTTAACCTTCCCGTGATCTCACTCTCTGTCACTTTAACCTTCCCGTGATTTCACTCTCTGCACTTTAACCTCCCCGTGATCACACTCCCTGTCCTGTTAACCTCCCCGTCATCTAAATCTCTGTCCCTATAATCTCCCTGATCTACCTCTCTGTCCCTATAACCTCCCCGTGATCTCACTCTCTGTCCCTTTAACTTCCCCGTGATCTCAATTTCAGTCCCTATCACCTCCCCGTGATCTCACTCTTTGTACCTTTAACATCCCCGTGATCTCACTCTATGTCCCTTTATCCTTCCTGTGATCTCACCCTCTATGCCTTAAGACTCACCGTGATATCACTCTCTTTCCCTTCAACCTCCCATTGATCTAACTCTCTGTCCCTTTAACCTCTCCATGATCTCACTCACTGTCCCTTTACCCTCCCCGTGATCTCACTCTCTGTCCCTTTAACATCCTCGTGATCTCACTCTCTGTCCCTTTAACATACCCGTGATCTCACCCTGTCTCTTTTATCTTCCCGTGATCTCAATCTCTGTCTCTCTAACCTGCCCGTGATCTCATTCTCTGTCCCTTTAACATCCCCGTGATCTCACTCTCTGTCCCTTTAACATACCCGAGATCTCACTCTCTGTCCCTTTAACCTCCCCGTGATCTCACTCTCTGTCCCCTTAACATACCCGAGATCTCACTCTCTGTCCCTTTAACCTCCCCCTGATCTCGCAGTCTGTCCCATTCACTTTCCCGTGATCTCACTCTCTATCTCTTAAACCTCCCCATGATATCTCTCTCTGTCCCTTTAACCTCCCCGTGATCTCAATCTCTGTCCCTTTATCCTCCCAGTGATCTCACTCTCTGTCCATTTATTTCCCCGTTATCTCATTCTCTGTCCATTTAACCTCCCCGTGATCTCACTCTCTGTCCGGTTAACCTCCCCGTGATCTCACTCTCTGTCCCTTTCACCTCCCCGTGATCTCACTCTCTGTCCCTTTAACTTCCCCGTGATCTTACTCTCTGTCCCTTTAGCCTTCCCATGATCACACTCTCTGTGCCTTTAAATTCCCCGTGATCTCACTCTCTGTCCCTTAAACCTCCCCGTCATCTCACTATCTGTCTCTTTAATCTCCCCGTGATCACACTCCCTGTCCCATTAACTGTGCCTGATCTCAATTTCTGACCCTTTAACTACCTCCCTGATCGGACATTGTCCCTTTAACATCCCCCTGCTCTCACTCTCTGTCCCTTTAAACTCCCCGTGGTCTCACTCTCTGTCCCATTAACCTCCCCGTGATCTCACTCTCTGTCCCTTTAATCTCCCCGTCATCTCAATATCTGTCGCTTTAACTTCCCCGTGATCTCACTCTCTGTCCCTTTAACGTCCATGTGATCTCACTCTCTGTCCCATTAACCTCCCCGTGATCTAAATTTCTGTCCCTATAACCTCCCTGATTTAACTCTCTGTCCCTTTAACCTCCCCATGATCTAAGTCTCTGTCACATTAACCTCCCCGTGATCTCAATCTGTGTCCCTTTAACCTCCCCGTGATCTCACTATCTGTCCCTTTATCCTCCCCGTGACATCACTCTCTGTCCCTTTAAGCTTCCCCTGATCTAACTCTCTGTCCCTTTAGCCTCTCCGTGATCTCACTCTCTGTCCGTTTAACCTCGCCGTGATCTCAATCTCTGTCCCTTTAAACTTCCTTGATCTCACTCTCTGTCGCTTTAACCACCCCGTGATCTCACTCTCTGTCCCTTTAACATTCCCGTGATCTCACTCCCTATCCCTTAAACCTACTCGTGATCTCACTCACTGTCCCTTTAACCTCTCACTGATCTCACTCACTGTCCCTTTAACCTCTCACTGATCTCACTCTCTGTCCTTTGACCTCCCCGTGATCTCACTCTGTCCCTTTAACTTCCCCTTGATCTCACTCACTGTCCCTTTAACATTCCCGTGATCTCACTCCCTATCCCTTAATCCTACTCGTGATCTCACTCACTGTCCCTTTAACCTCTCACTGATCTCACTCTCTGTCCCTTTAACATCCCCGTGATCTCACCCTGTCTCTTTTATCTTCCCGTGATCTCAATCTCTGTCCCTCTAACCCGCCCGTGGTCTCATTCTCTGTCCCTTTAACCTCTACGTGATCTCAGTCTCTGTCCCTTTACCCTCCCCGTGATCTCAGTCTCTGTCCATTTAACCTCCCCGTCATCTCATTCTCCCTCCATTTAACCTCCCCGTGATCTCAATCTCTGTCCATTTAACCTCCCCGTTATCTCATTCCCTGTCCCTTTAACCTCCCCATGATCACACTCCCTGTCCCTTTAACCTCCCTGTGATCACACTCCCTGTCCCTTTAACCTCCCCGTGATCGCACTCTCTATCCCTTTAACTGTCCCTCTGATCTCACTTTCTGTCCCTTAAACTGTTCCCCGATCTCACTCTCTGTCCCTTTAACTAATGGCCTAATCTCACTCTCTGTCCATTTAACTGTCCCCGATGATATCACTCTCTGTCCCTTTAACATCCCCATGATCTGACTCTCTGTCCCTGTAACCTCCCCTGATCTCACTCTCTGTCCCTGTAACCTCCCCGTGATCTCACTCTCTGTCCCTTTAAACTCCCCGTGATCATACTCTCTATCCCTTTAACCTCCCCGTGATCTCAATCTCTGTCCCTTTAACCTCCCCGTGATCTCACTCTCTGTTCCTTTAACGTCCCCGTGATCTCACTCTCTGACCCTTAAACCTCCCTCGTGATCTCACTCTCTGTCCCTTTAACCTCCCCCGTGATCTCACTCTCTGTCCCATTAACTGTCCCAGATCTCAATTTCTGCCCCTTTAACTACCTCCCTGATCTGACACTGTCCCTTTAACTGTCCCTCATCTCAATCTCTGTCCCTTTCGCCTCCCCTGATCTTAGTCTCTGTCCCTTTAATCTCCCCGTGATCTCACACTCTGTCCCTTTAACCTCCCCCGTGATCTCACTCTCTGTCCCATTAACTGTCCCAGATCTCAATTTCTGCCCCTTTAACTACCTCCCTGTTCTGACACTGTCCCTTTAACTGTCCCTCATCTCAATCTCTGTCCCTTTAACTGTCACTGATCTCACTCTCTGTCCCTTTAACTTCCCCGTGATCTCACTCTATGTCCCTAAAACCTCCCCGTCATCTCACTATCTGTCCCTTTAATCTCCCCGTGATCACACTCCCTGTCCCATTAACTGTCCCTGATCTCAATTTCTGCCCCTTTAACTACCTCCCTGATCTGACATTGTCCCTTTAACCTCCCGGTGATCTCACTCTCTGTCCCTTTAACCTCCCCGTGATCTCACTCTATGTCCCTTTTACCTCCCCGATATCTCACTCTCTATCCCTTTAACCTCCCCGTGATCTCACTCTATGTCCCTTTAATCTCCCCGTGATATCACTCCCCGTCCCTTAAACCTCCCCGTGATCTCAACCTCTGTCCCTTTAACCACCCCGTAATCTTTCTCTGTCCATTTAAACTCCCCGTCATCTAACTCTCTGTCCCTTTAACCACCCCGTGATCTCACTCTCTGTCCCTTTAACCGCCCCGTGAGCTCACCCTCTGTCCCTTTAACCTCCTGGTGATCTCACTCTCTGTCCCTTTTACCTCCCCGTGATCTCAATCTCTGTGCCTTTAACCTCCCCATGATCTCAAACTCTGTCCCATTAACGTCCCAGTGATCTCACTCTGTCCCTTTAATCTTCTCGTGATCTCAATCTCTGTCCCTTTCACCTCCCCGTGATTTTAGTCTCTGTCCCTTTAATCTCATCGTGATCTCACTCTCTGTCCATTTAACTTCCCCGTGATATCATTCTCTGTCTCTTTCACCTCCCCGTGATCTCAGTCTCTGTCCCTTTAATCTCCCCGTGATCACACTCTCTGTCCATTTAAATTCCCCGTGATCTCACTTTCTGTCCCTTTCACCTCCCCGTAATCTCTCTCTGTCCCTCTAAACTTCCCCTGATCTCACTCTCTGTCCCGTTAACCTCCCCGCGATCTATATCTCTGTCCCTATAACCTCCCTGATTTAGGTCTCTGTACCTTTAACCTCCCCGTGATCTCAGTCTCTGTCCCTTTAACCTCCCCGTGATCTCACTCTCTTTCCCTTTAACCTCCCTGATCTACCTCTCTGTACCTTTAAACTCCCCGTGATCTCAATCTCTGTCTCTTTAACCTCCCATTGATCTCATTCACTGTCCCTTTAACCTCTCCGTGATCTCGCTGACTGTCCATTTAACCTCCCCGTGATCTCACCCTTTCTCTTTAATCCTCCAGTGATCTCAATCTCTGTCCCTTTAACCTGCCCGTGATCTCATTTACTGTCCCTTTAAACTCCCCGTGATCTCACTCTCTTTCCCTTTTAAATACCCGAGATCTCACTCTCTGTCCCTTTAACCTCCCCATGAACTCATTCTTTGACCCATTAACCTTCCCCTGATCTCACTCTCTGTCCCTTTAACTTTTCCGTGATCTCACTCTCTATTCCTTAAACCTCCCCGTGATATCACTCTCTGTCCCTTTAACCTCCCCGTGATCTCAATCTCTGTCCCTTTAACGTCCCAGCGATCACACTCAGTCCCTTTAATCTTCTCGTGATCTCAATCTCTGTCGCTTTCACCTCCCCGTGATCTCAGTCTCTGTCCATTTAACCTCCCCGTGATCTCACTCTCAGTCCCTTTAATCTCTCCATGATCTCACTCTCTGTCCATTTAACCTCCCCGTGATCTCACTTTCTGTCCCTTTCACCTCCCCGTAATCTCTCACTGTCCCTTTAAACTTCCCGTGATCTCACTCTCTGTCCCGTTAACCTCCCCGTGATCTCACTCTCTGTCTCATTAACCTCCCTGATCTACCTCTCTGTCCCTTTAACCTCCCCGTGATCTCACTCTCTGTCTCTTTAACCTCCCCGTGATCTCACTCTCTGTCCCTTTAACCTCCCCGTGATCTCACTCTCTGTCCCTTTAACCTCCCCGTGATCACACTCTCTGTCCCTTTCACCTACCCGTGATCTCAATCTCTGTCCCTTTAACCTCCCCGCGATCTCACTCTCTGTCCCTTTATCCTCCCCGTGATCACACTCTATGTCCCTTTTACCTCCCCGTGATCTCACTCTCTATCCCTTTAACCTCCCCGTGATCTCACTCTATGTCCCATTAACCTCCACGTGATCTCACTCTATGTCCCTTTTACCTCCCTGTGATCTCACTCTCTATCCCTTTAACCTCTCTGTGATCTCACTCTCTGTCCCTTTATCCTCCCCGTTATATCACTCCCCGTCCCTTTAACCTCCCCGTGATCTCAACCTCTGTCCCTTTAACCTCCCCGTAATCTCACTCTGTCCATTTAAACTCCCCGTCATCTAACTCTCTGTCCCTTTAACCACCCCGTGATCTCACTCTCTGGGCCTTTAACCGCCCCGTGAGCTCACTCTCTGTCCATTTAACCTCGTGGTGATCTCACTCTCTGTCCCTTTTACCTCCCCGTGATCTCAATCTCTGTGCCTTTAACCTCCCCGTGATCTCAATCTCTGTCCCTTTAACGTCCCAGTGATCTCACTCTGTCCCTTTAAGCTTCTCGTGATCTCAATCTCTGTCCCTTTCACCTTCCCGCGATCTTAGTCTCTGTCTCTTTAATCTCCCCATGATCTCACTCTCTGTCCATTTAACTTCCCCGTGATCTCATTCTCTGTCTCTTTCACCTCCCCGTGATTTCAGCCTCTGTCCCATTAATCTCCCCGTGATCTCACTCTCTGTCCATTTAACTTCCCCGTGATCTCACTTTCTGTCCCTTTCACCTCCCCGTAATCTCTCTCTGTCCCTTTAAACTTCCCGTGATCTCACTCTCTGTCCCGTTAACCTCCCCGTGATCTATATCTCTGTCCCTATAACCTCCCTGATTTAGCTCTCTGTACCTTTAACCTCCCCGTGATCTCATTCTCTGTCCCTTTAACCTCCCCGTGATCTCACTCTCTGTCACTTTAACCTCCCTGATCTACCTCTCTGTCCCTTTAACCTCCCCGTGATCTCACTCTCTGTCTCATTAACCTCCCCGTGATCTCACTCTCTGTCCCTTTCACCTCCCCGTGATCTTACTCTCTGTCCTTTTAACCTTGCCGTGATATCACTCTCTGTCCCTTTAAACTCACATTGATCTCACTCACTGTCCCTTTAATCTCTCCGTGATCTCACCGACTGACCATTTAACCTCCCCGTGATCTCACCCTGTCTCTTTAATCTTCCCGTGATCTCAATCTCTGTCCCTTTAACCTGCCCGTGATCGCATTTACTGTCCCTTTAAACTCCCCGTGATATTACTCTCTTTCCCTTTTACATAGCCGAGATCTCACTCTCCGCCCCTTTAACCTCCCCATGATCTCATTCTTTGTCCCATTAACCTCCCCCTGATCTCACTCTGTGTCCCTTTAACTTTCCCGTGATCTCACTCTCTATTCCTTAAACCTCCCCGTGATATCACTCTCTGTCTCTTTAACCTCCCCGTGATCTCAATCTCTCTCCCTTTAACATCCATGTGATCTCACTCTGTCCCATCAATTTTCCCGTGATCTCACTCTCTGTCCCGTTAACCTCACCGTGATCTCACTCTCTGTCCCTTTAACCTCCCCGTGTTCTCACTCTCTGTCCCTATAACCTCCCCGTGGTCTCACTCTCTGTCCCTTTAACCTCCCCGTGATCTCACTCTCTGTCCCTATAACCTCCCCGTGATCTCACTCTCTGTCCATTTATCTTTCCCGTGATCTCACTCTCTATATCTTAAGGCTCCCCGTGATATCACTCTCTGTCCTTTTAACCTCCCATTGATCTCACTCTCTGTCCCTTTAACCTCTCCTTGATCTCACTCTCTGTCCCATTAACCTCCCTGATCTACCTCTCTGTCCCTTTAACCTCCCCGTGATCTCACTCTGTCTCTTTAACCTCCCCGTGATCTCACTCTCTGTCCCTTTAACCTCCCCGTGTTCTCACTCTCTGTCCCCTTAACCTCCCCGTGATCTCAATCTCTGTCCCTTTAATCTCCCCGTGATCTCACTCTCTGTCCCTTTAACCACCCCGTATTCTCACTCTTGGTCCCTTTAATCTTCCCGTGATCTCAATCTCTGTCCCTTTAACCTCCCATGATATCACTCTCTGTCCCTATAATTTCCCCGTGATCTCTCTCTCTGGCCCTTTAACCTCCCCGTGATCTAAATCTCTGTCCATTTAACCTCCCCGTGATCTCACTCACTGTCCCTTCAAACTCCCTGATCTAGTTCTCTGACACTTTAACCTCCCCGTGATCTCACTCTCTGTCCCTTTAAACTCCCCATCAGCTGACTCTCTGTCACTTTATCCATCCCGTGATCTCACTCTCTGTCCCTTTATCCCGCCCGTGATCTCACTCTCTGTCCTTTTAACCTCCCCGTGATCTCAATCTCTTTACCTTTAACCACCCAGTGATCTCACTCTCTGTCCTTTTAACCTCCCCGTGATATCAATCTCTGTCCCTTTAACCTCCCCGTGATCTCACTCTCTGTCCCTTTAACCTGCCCGTGATCTCATTCTCTGTCCCTTTAACCTCCACGTGATCTCACTCTCTGTCCCTTTAACCATCCCGTGATCTCACTCTCTGTCCCTTTAACATATCCGATATTTCACTCACTGTCCCTTTAACCTCCCCGTTATCTCAATCTCGGTACCATTAACCTCCCCCGATCTCACTCTCTGTCCCTTAAACTTTCCCGTGATCTCAGCCTCTATCCCTTTAAGCTCCCCGTGATCTCAATCTCTGTCCCTTTAAGGTCCCAGTGCTCTCACTCTCTGTCCCTTTAACCTCCCCGTGATCTCACTCTCTGTCCCTTTAAGCTCCCCGTGATCTCAATCTCTGTCCCTTTAAGGTCCCAGTGATCTCACTCTGTCCCTTTAACCTCCCCGTGATCTCAATCTCTGTCCATTTATCCTGCCTATGATCACACTCTCTGTCCCTTTAAACTCCCCGTGATCTCACTCTCTCCCCCTTTAACCTCTCTGTGATCCAACTCTCTGTCCCTTTAACCACTCCGTGATCTCACTCTCTGTCCCTTTAACTTCCCAGTGACCTAACTCTCTGTCGCTTTAACCTCCCCGTAATCTCTCTCTCTCCCTTTAACCTCCCGTGATCTCACTCTCTGTCCCGTTAACCTCCCTGTGATCTAAATCTCTGTCCCTTTAACTTCCCAGTGATCTCACTCTCTTTCCTTTAAACCTCCCCGTGATCTCACTCCCTGTCCCTTTAACCTCCCCGTAATATCACTCTCTGTCCCTTTAATATTCCCGTGATCTCAATCTCTCTCCCTTTAACCTCCCTGTGATCTCACTCCCTCTCCCTTTAAACTCCCCGTGATCTCACTCTCTGTCCCTTTAAACTCCCTGTGATCTCACACTCTGTCCCTTTAACCTCTAGGTGGTCTCACTCTCTGTCCCATTAACCTCCCCGTGATCTAAATCTCTGTCCCTTAAACTTCCCAGTGATCTCACTCTCTGTCCCTTTATCCTCCCTGATGTAACACTGTCCCTTTAACCTCCCCGTGATCTCAGACTCTGCCCCTTTAACCTCCCCGTGATCTCGCTCTGTCGCTTTAACCTCCCCATAGTCTCTCAATCTCCCTTTAACCTCCCCGTGATCTCACTCTCGGTCCCTTTAATCTCCCTGTGATCTCTGTCTTTCCCTTTAAACTCCCTGTGTTCTCACTGTCTGACCCTTTAACCTCACCGTGATATCACTCTCTGTCCCTTTAACCTCACCGTGATATCACTCTCTGTCCTTTTAACATCCCCATGATATCACTCTCTGTCCCTTTAACCTCACCGTGATATCACTCTCTGTCCTTTTAACCTCCCCGTGATCTCAATCTCTGTCCCATTAAGGTTCCAGTGATCTCACACTATCCCTTTAAACTCCCCGTTATCTCAATCTCTGTCCCATTAACCTCCCCGTGATCTGACTCTCTGTCCCTATAACGTCCCTTTGATCTCACTCTCTGTCCCTTTAACTTCCCCGTGATCTCACTCTCTGTCCCTTTAACGTCCACGTGATCTCACTCTCTGTCCCAATTAACCTCCCCGTGATTTCACTCTCTGTCCCTATAACGTCCCTTTGATCTCACTCTCTGTCCCTTTAACTTCCCCGTGATCACACTCTCTGTCCCTTTAACCTCCCCGTGATCTCACTCTTAGTACCTTTAACCTCCGCGTGATCTCAATCTCTGGCCCTTTAACGTCCCAGTGATCTCACTCTGTCCCTTTAAACTCCCCATGATCTCAGTCTCTGTCCCTTTAACCTCCCCGTGATTTCACTCTATGTCCCTTTAACCTCCCCGTGATTTCACTCTCTGTCCCTTTAACCTCCCCGTAATCTCACTCATTGTCCCGGTAACCTACCCGTGATCTCACTCTCTGTCCTTATAACCTCCCCGTGATCTCACTCACTGTCCCTTTAACCTCCCCGTGATCTCAATCTCTGTCCCTTTAACGTCCCAGTGATCTCACTCTGTCCCTTTATCCTCCCCGTGCCCTCAATCTCTTTCCTTTTAACGTCCCAGTGATCTCACTCTATCCATTTAATCTTCCCATGATCTAAATCTCTGTCCATTTAACCTGCCCGTGATCTCAATCTCTGTCCCTTTAACCTCCCTGTGATCTCATTCTCTGTCCCTTTCACCTCCCCGTAATCTCTCTCTGTCCCTTTAACCTCCCCGTGAACTCACTCTCTGTCCAGTTAACCTCCCCTTGATCTAGATCTCTGTCCCTTTAACTTCCCAGTGATCTCACTCTCTTTCCCTTTAGCCTCCCCATGATCTCACACCCTGTCGCTTTAACCTTCCCGTGATCTCACTCTCTGTCCTTTTAACCTCCCCGTGATCACACTATCTTTCACTTTAAACTCCCCGTGATCTCAATCTCTGTCCCTTTAACCTCCCCGTGCTCTCACTCTCTGTCCATTAACCTCCCCGTGATCGCACTCACTGTCCAGTTATCCTCCCCGTGATCTCAATCTCTGTCCCTTTAATCCCCCCGTGAACTCAATCTCTGTACCTTTAAACTTCCCGTGATCTCACACTCTGTCCCATTAACTTCCCTGTGCTCTCATTCCCTGTCCCTTTAAGCTCACCGTGAACTCATTCTCTGTCCCTATAACCTCCCCGTGATCTCACTCTCTGTCCCTTTAAATTCCCCGTGATCTCACTCTCTTTCCCTTTAACCTCCCTGTGATCTCACTCTCTGTCGCTTTAACCACCTCGTGATCTCACTCTCTGTCCCTTTAACCTCCTCCCGATTTCACTCTCTCTCCCTTTAACCTCCCTGTGATCTCACTCTCTGTCCCTTTAACCTCCGCGTGATCTCACTCTCTGTCCCTTTAACTTCCACGTGTTCTCACTCTCTGTCCCTTTAACCTCCCCGTGATATCACTCTCTGTCCCTTTAACCTCCCCGTAATCTCTCTCTGTCCCTTTAACCTGCCCGTGATCTCACTCTCTGTCCCGTTAACCTCCCCGTGATCTAAATCTCTGTCCCTTCAACTTCCCATTGATCTCACTCTATGTCCCTTTAATCTCCCTGATGTAGCACTCTGTCCCTTTAACATCCCTGTGATCTCTCTCTGTCGTTTTAACCTCCCCATAATCTCTCACTGTCCCTTTAACCTCCCCGTGATCTCACTCTCGGTCCCTTTAACCTCACCGTGATATCACGCTCCGTCCCTTTAACCTCCCCGTGATTTCAATCTCTGTCCCTTTAACTTCCCAGTGATCTCACTCTCTGTCACATTAATCTCCCCGTGATCTCACTCCCTGTCCCTTTAACCTCCCCGTAATCTCACTCTCTGTCCCTTTAACCTTCCCGTGATCTCAATCTCTGTCCTTTTAACCTCCCCATGATCACACTCTCTGTCACTTTAAACTCCCCGTTATCTCATTCTCTGTCCCTTTATCCTCCCCGTGCTCTCACTCTCTGTACCTTTAACCTCCCCGTGAACTCAATGTCTGTACCTTTACCCTCCCCGTGATCTCACTCTTTGTCCCTATAACTTTCCCGTGCGCTCATTCTCTGTCCCTTTAAGCTCCCTGTGAACTCATTCTCTGTCGCTTTAAACTGCCCGTGATCTCACTCTCTCTCCCTGTAACATCCCTGTGATCTCACTCTCTGTCCCTTTAAACTCCCCGTGATCTCACTCTCTGTTAACTTAACCTTCCTGTGATCTCACTCTCTCTCCCTTTAACATTGCCGTGATCTCACTCTCTGTCCATTTAACCTCCCTGTGATCTCACTCTCTGTCCCTTTAACCTCCACGTGATCTCACTCTCTGTCCCATTAACCTCACCGTGATCTCACTCTCTGTCGCTTCAACCTCCCCGTAATCTCTCTCTGTCCCTTTAACCTGCCCGTGATCTCACTCTCTGTCCCGTTAACCTCCCCGTGATCTAAATCTCTGTCCCTTAAACTTCCCAGTGATCTCACTCTCTGTCCCTTCATCCTCCCTGATGTAACACTCTGTCCCTTTAACCTCCCCGTGATCTCAGTCTCTGCCCCTTTAACCTCCCCGTGATCTCACTCTGTTGCTTTAACCTCCCCGTGATCTCGCTCTGTCGCTTTAACCTCCCCGTGATCTGACTCTCTGTCCCTATAACGTCCCATTGATCTCACTCTTTGTCCCTTTAACTTCCCGGTGATCTCACTCTCTGTCCCTTTAACCGCCCCTTGATCTCACTCTCTGTACCTTTAACCTCCGCGTGATCTCAATCTCTGGCCCTTTAACGTCCCAGTGATCTTTCTCTGTCCCTTTAAACTCCCCATGATCTCAGTCTCTGTTTATTTAACATCCCAGTGATCTCATTCTCTGTCCCTTAAACCTCCCCGTGATTTCACTCTATGTCCCTTTAACCTCCCCGTGATTTCACTCTCTGTCCCTTTAACCTCCCCGTAATCTCACTCATTGTCCCGGTAACCTACCCGTGATCTCACTCTCTGTCCTTATAACCTCCCCGTGATCTCACTCTCTGTCCCTTTAACCTCCCCGTGATCTCAATCTCTGTCCCTTTAACGTCCCAGTGATCTCACTCTGTCCCTTTATCCTCCCCGTGCCCTCAATCTCTTTCCTTTTAACGTCCCAGTGATCTCACTCTATCCATTTAATCTTCCCATGATCTAAATCTCTGTCCATTTAACCTGCCCGTGATCTCAATCTCTGTCCCTTTAACCTCCCTGTGATCTCATTCTCTGTCCCTTTCACCTCCCCGTGATCTCACTCTCCGTCCCATTAACCTCCCCGCGATCTGACTCTCTGTCCATTTAACATCCCCTCGATCTCACTCTCTGTCCCTTTAACGTCCACGTGATCTCACTCTCTGTCACACTAATCTCCCCGTGATCTCACTCTCTGTCGCTTTAACCTCCCCGTAATCTCTCACTGTCCCTTTAACCTCCCCGTGAACTCACTCTCTGTCCAGTTAACCTCCCCTTGATCCAGATCTCTGTCCCTTTAACTTCCCAGTGATCTCACTCTCTTTCCCTTTAACCTCCCCATGATATCACACCCTGTCCCTTTAACCTTCGCGTGATCTCACTCTGTCCTTTTAACCTCCCCGTGATCACACTATCTTTCACTTTAAACTCCCCGTGATCTCAATCTCTGTCCCTTTAACCTCCCCGTGCTCTCACTCTCTGTCCATTAACCTCCCCGTGATCGCACTCACTGTCCAGTTATCTTCCCCGTGATCTCAATCTCTGTCCCTTTAACCCCCCCGTGAACTCAATCTCTGTACCTTTAAACTTCCCGTGATCTCACACTCTGTCCCATTAACTTCCCTGTGCTCTCATTCCCTGTCCCTTTAAGCTCACTGTGAACTCATTCTCTGTCCCTATAACCTCCCCGTGATCTCACTCTCTGTCCCTTTAACTTCCTCATGATCTCACTCTATGTCCCTTTAAATTCCCCGTGATCTCACTCTCTTTCCCTTTAACCTCCCTGTGATCTCACTCTCTGTCGCTTTAACCACCTCGTGATCTCACTCTCTGTCCCTTTAACCTCCCCGCGATCTCACTCTCTCTCCCTTTAACCTCCCTGTGATCTCACTCTCTGTCCCTTTAACCTCCACGTGATCTCACTCTCTGTCCCATTAACCTCCCCGTGTTCTCACTCTCTGTCCCTTTAACCTCCCCGTGAAATCACTCTCTGTCCCTTTAAGCTCCCCGTAATCTCTCTCTGTCCCTTTTACCTGCCCGTGATCTAAATATCTGTCCCTTCAACTTCCCATTGATCTTACTCTATGTCCCTTTAATCTCCCTGATGTAGCACTCTGTCCCTTTAACATCCCTTTGATCTCTCTCTGTCGTTTTAACCTCCCCATAATCTCTCACTGTCCCTTTAACCTCCCCGTGATCTCACTCTCGGTCCCTTTAACCTCACCGTGGTATCACGCTCCGTCCCTTTAACCTCGCCGTGATCTCAATTTCTTTCCCTTTAACTTCCCAGTGATCTCACTCTCTGTCCCTTTAACCTACCTGTGATCTCAATCTCTGTCCCTTTAACCTCCCCGTGATCTCACTCTCTGTCCCTTTAACCTCCACATTATCTCAATCTCTCTCGCTTTAACCTCCCTGTGATCTCATTCTCTGTCCCTTTAACCTCCCCGTGATCTTAATCTCTGTCCCTTTAACTTCCCAGTGATCTCACTCTCTGACACATTAATCTCCCCGTGATCTCACTCCCTGTCCCTTTAACCTCCCCGTAATCTCACTCTCTGTCCCTTTATCCTTCCCGTGATCTCACTCTCTGTCCTTTTAACCTCCTCGTGATCACACTCTCTGTCACTTTAAACTCCCCGTGATCTCAATCTCTTTCCCTTTATCCTCCCCGTGCTCACACTCTCTGTACCTTTAAACTCCCCGTGATCTCACTCTCAGTCCCTTTAACCGCCCCGTGAACTCAATGTCTGTAACTTTAAACTCCCCGTGGTCTCACTCTCTGTCCCTTTAACTTCCCCGTACACTCATTCTCTTTCCCTTTAAGCTCCCCGTGAACTCATTCTCTGTCGCTTTAAAATGCCTGTGATCTCACTCTCTCTCCCTTTAACCTCCCTGTGATCTCACTCTCTGTCCCTTTAAACTCCCCGTGATCTCACTCTCCTGTCCCTTTAACCTCCCCTTGATCTCACTCTCTGTTAATTTAACCTTCCTGTGATCTCACTCTCTGTCCCTTTAACATTGCCGTGATCTCACTCTCTGTCCATTTAACCTCCCTGTGATCTCACTCTCTGTCCCTTTAACCTCCACGTGATCTCATTCTCTGTCCCATTAAATTCACCGTGATCTCACTCTCTGTCGCTTTAACCTCCCCATAATCTCTCACTCTCCCTTTAACCTCCCCGTTTTCTCACTCTCTGTCTTTTAATCTCCCAGTAATCTCTGTCTTTCCCTTTAAACTCCCCGTGTTCTCACTCTCTGTCCCTTTAACCTCACCGTGATATCACTCTCTGTCCCTTTAACCTCCCGGTGATCTCACTGTCTGTCCTTTTAACCTCCCCGAGATCTCAATCTCTGTCCCATTCAGGTCCCAGTGATCTCACTCTGTCCCTTTAACCTCCCCGTTATCTCAATCTCTGTCCCATTAAGGTCCCAGTGATCTCACTCTGTCCCTTTAACCTCCCCGTTATCTCAATCTCTGTCCCATTAACCTCCCCGTGATCTGACTCTCTGTCCCTATAACCTCCCTTTGATCTCACTCTCTGTCCCTTTAACTTCCCCGTGATCTCACTCTCTGTCCCTTTAACTTCCCCGTGATCTCACTCTCTGTCCCTTTAACTTCCCCGTGATCTCACTCTCTGTCCCGCTAACCTCCCCGCGATCTAAATCACTCTCCCTTTAACTTCCCTGTGATCTCACTCTCTATCACTTTAAACACCCCGTGATCTCACTCTCTGTCCCATTACCCTCCCCATGATCTCACTCTCTGTCCCTTTAACCTCCCCATGATCTCACTCTCTGTCCCTTTAACTTCCCCGTGATCTCACTCTCTGGCGCTTTAACCTCCCCGTAATCTCTCTCTGTCCCATTAACCTGACCTTGATCTCGCTCTCTGTCCCGTTAACCTCCCCGTGAGCTACATCTCTGTCCCTTTAACTTCCCAGTGATCTCACTCTCTATCCTTTTAACCACCCCGTGATCTCACACTCTGTCCCTTTAATCTCCCAGTGATCTCTGTCTTTCCCTTTAAACTCCCTGTGTTCTCACTCTCTGTCCCTTAACTTCCTCGTGATCTCACTCTCTGTCCCTTTAAATTCCCCGTGATCTCACTCTCTTTCCCTTTAACCTCCCTGTGATCTCACTCTCTGTCACTTTAACCACCCCGTGATCTCACTCTCTGTCCCTTTAACCTCCCTGTGATCTCACTCTCTGTCCCTTTAACCTCCACGTGATCTCACTCTCTGTCCCGTTAAACTCCCCGTGATCTAAATCTCTGTCCCTTTAACTTCCCATTGATCTCACTCTATGTCCCTTTAATCTCCCTGATGTAGCACACTGTCCCTTTAACATCCCTGTGATCTCTCTCTGTCGCTTTACCATCCCCATAATCTCTCACTGTCCCATTAACCTCCCCGTGATCTCACTCTCGGTCCCTTTAACCTCACCGTGATATCACTCTCCGTCCCTTTAACCTCCCCGTGATCTCAATCTCTGTCCATTTAACTTCCCAGTGATCTCACTCTCTGTCCCTTTAACCTACCTGTGATCTCACTCTCTGTCCCTTTAACCTACACATGATCTCAATCTCTGTCCCTTTAACGTCCCAGTGATCTCACTCTGTCCCTTTAACCTCCCCATGATCTCAATCTCTATCTCTTTAACGTCCCAGTAATCTCACTCTCTGTCCATTTAACCTACCCGTGATTTCACTCTATGTCCCTTTAACCTCCCCGTGATTTCACTCTCTGTCCCTTTAACCTCCCCGTGATCTCACTCTCTGTCCCTTTAACCTCCCCGTGATCTCAATCTCTGTCCCTTTAACGTCCCAGTGATCTCACTCTGTCCCTTCATCCTCCCCGTGGTCTCAATCTCTTTCCTTTTAACGTCCCAGTAATCTCACTCTATCGATTTAATCTTCCCATGATGTAAATCTCTGTCCATTTAACCTGACCGAGTTCTCACTCTGTCGCTTTAACCTCCCCATAATCTCTCACTGTCCCTTTAACCTCCCCGTGATCTGACTCTCGGTCCCTTTAACCTCACCATGATATCACTCTCTGTCACTTTAAACACCCCGTGTTCTCACTCTCTGTCCCTTTAACCTCCCCGTGATCTCAATCTCTGTCCCTTTAAGGTCCCAGTGATCTCACTCTGTCCCTTTAAACTCCCCGTGACCTCAATCTCTGTCTCTTTAACATCCCAGTGAACTCACTCTGTCCCTTTAACCTCCCCGTGATCTCAATCTCTGTCCCTTTAACGTCCCAGTGATCTCACTCTCTGTCCCTTTAACCTACCCGTGATTTCACACTATGTCCCTTGAACCTCCCCGTGATTTCACTCTCTGTCCCCTTAACCTCCCCGTGATCTCAATCTCTGTCCCTTTAACGTCCCAGTGATCTCACTCTATCCATTTAATCTTCCCGTGATCTAAATCTCTGTCCATTTAACCTGCCCGTGATCTCACTCTCTGTCCCTTTAACCTCCCTGTGATCTCATTCTCTGTCCCCTTCACCTCCCCGTGATCTCACTCTCCGTCCCATTAACCTCCCCGTGATCTGACTCTCTATCCCTTTAACATCGCCTTGATCTCACTCTCTGTCCCTTTAACTTCCCCGTGTTCTCACTCGCTGTCCCTTTAATGTTCACGTGATCTCACTCTCTGTCACACTAATCTCGCCGTGATCTCACTCTCTGTCGCTTTAACCTCCCAGTAATCTCTCTCTGTCCCTTTTACCTCCCCGTGAACTCACTCTCTGTCCCGTTAACCTCCCCTTGATCTAAATCTCTGTCCCTTTAACTTCCCAGTGATCTCACTCTCTTTCCCTTTAGCCTCCCCATGATCTCACTCCCTGTCCCTTTAGCCACCCCGTGATCTCACTCTCTGTCCCTTTATCCTCCCCGTAATCTCACTCTCTGTCCATTTAACCTCCCCGTGATCTCAGTCTCTGTCCAGTTAACCTCCCCGTGATCACACTCTCTTTCACTTTAAAATCCCCGTGATCTCAATCTCTGTCCCTTTAACCTCCCCGTGCTCTCACTCTCTGTCCATTAACCTCCCCGTGATCGCAATCACTGTCCAGTTATCCTCCCCGTGATCTTAATCTCTATCCCTTTAACCGCCTCGTGAACTCAATCTCTGTACCTTTAAACTTTCCGTGAACTCACTCTCTGTCCAATTAACTTCCCTGTGCTCTCATTCCCTGCCCCTTTAAGCTCACCGTGAAATCATTCTCTGCCCCTTTAACCTCCCCATGATCTCACTCTCTGTTCCATTAACTTCCCATGATCTCACTCTCTGTCCCTTTAAACTCCCCGTGATCTCACTCTCTCTCCCTTTAACCTCCCTGTGATCTCACTCTCTGTCCCTTTAACCTCCCCGTGATCTCACTCTCTTTCCCCTCAACCTCCCGGTGATCTCACTCTCTTTCCCTTTAACCTCCCTGAGATCTCACTCTCTGTCCCTTTAACCTCCCCGTGATTTCACTCTCTGTCCCTTTAGCCTCCCCGGAATATCTCTCTGTCCCTTTAACCTGCCCGTGATCTCACTCTCTGTCCCGTTAACCTCCCCGTGATCAAAATCTCTGTCCCTTTAACCTCCCCGTGATCTCTGTCTCTGTCCCTTTAACCTCCCCATGATCTCTCTCTGTCGCTTTAACCACCCCATAGTCTCTCACTGTCCCTTTAACCCCCACGTGATCTCACTCTCGGTCCCTTTAACCTCATCGTGATATCACTCTCTGAACCCTATAACCTCCCCGTGATCTCACTCTCCGTTCCTTTAAGGTCCCGGTGATCTCACTCTGTCCCTTTAACCTCCCCGTGATCTCAACTTCTGTCCCTTTAACGTCCCAGTGATCTCACTCTATCCATTTAATCTTCCCGTGATCTCAATCTCTTTCCGTTTAACCTGCCCGTGATCTCAATCTCTCTCCCTTTAAACTCCCCATGATCTCACTCTCTGTCCCTTTAACTTCCCCGTGATCTCAATCTCCGTCCCATTAACCTCCCTGTGATCTGACTCTCTGTCCCTTTAACATCCTCTTGATCTCAATCTCTGTCCCTTTAACCTCCCCGTAATCTCACTCTCTGTCCCTTTATCCTTCCCGTGATCTCACTCTCTGTCCTTTTAACCTCCTCGTGATCACACTCTCTGTCACTTTAAACTCCCCGTGATCTCAATCTCTTTCCCTTTATCCTCCCCGTGCTCACACTCTCTGTACCTTTAAACTCCCCGTGATCTCACTCTCAGTCCCTTTAACCGCCCCGTGAACTCAATGTCTGTAACTTTAAACTCCCCGTGGTCTCACTCTCTGTCCCTTTAACTTCCCCGTACACTCATTCTCTTTCCCTTTAAGCTCCCCGTGAACTCATTCTCTGTCGCTTTAAAATGCCTGTGATCTCACTCTCTCTCCCTTTAACCTCCCTGTGATCTCACTCTCTGTCCCTTTAAACTCCCCGTGATCTCACTCTCCTGTCCCTTTAACCTCCCCTTGATCTCACTCTCTGTTAATTTAACCTTCCTGTGATCTCACTCTCTGTCCCTTTAACATTGCCGTGATCTCACTCTCTGTCCATTTAACCTCCCTGTGATCTCACTCTCTGTCCCTTTAACCTCCACGTGATCTCATTCTCTGTCCCATTAAATTCACCGTGATCTCACTCTCTGTCGCTTTAACCTCCCCATAATCTCTCACTCTCCCTTTAACCTCCCCGTTTTCTCACTCTCTGTCTTTTAATCTCCCAGTAATCTCTGTCTTTCCCTTTAAACTCCCCGTGTTCTCACTCTCTGTCCCTTTAACCTCACCGTGATATCACTCTCTGTCCCTTTAACCTCTCGGTGATCTCACTGTCTGTCCTTTTAACCTCCCCGAGATCTCAATCTCTGTCCCATTCAGGTCCCAGTGATCTCACTCTGTCCCTTTAACCTCCCCGTTATCTCAATCTCTGTCCCATTAAGGTCCCAGTGATCTCACTCTGTCCCTTTAACCTCCCCGTTATCTCAATCTCTGTCCCATTAACCTCCCCGTGATCTGACTCTCTGTCCCTATAACCTCCCTTTGATCTCACTCTCTGTCCCTTTAACTTCCCCGTGATCTCACTCTCTGTCCCTTTAACTTCCCCGTGATCTCACTCTCTGTCCCTTTAACTTCCCCGTGATCTCACTCTCTGTCCCGCTAACCTCCCCGCGATCTAAATCACTCTCCCTTTAACTTCCCTGTGATCTCACTCTCTATCACTTTAAACACCCCGTGATCTCACTCTCTGTCCCATTACCCTCCCCATGATCTCACTCTCTGTCCCTTTAACCTCCCCATGATCTCACTCTCTGTCCCTTTAACTTCCCCGTGATCTCACTCTCTGTCCCTTTAACCTCCCCATGATCTCACTCTCTGTCCCTTTAACCTCCCCATGATCTCACTCTCTGTCCCTTTAACTTCCCCATGATCTCACTCTCTGTCCCTTTAACCTACCCGTGATCTCACTCTCTGTCCCATTACCCTCCCCATGATCTCACTCTCTGTCCCTTTAACCTCCCCATGATCTCACTCTCTGTCCCTTTAACTTCCCCGTGATCTCACTCTCTGGCGCTTTAACCTCCCCGTAATCTCTCTCTGTCCCATTAACCTGACCTTGATCTCGCTCTCTGTCCCGTTAACCTCCCCGTGAGCTACATCTCTGTCCCTTTAACTTCCCAGTGATCTCACTCGCTATCCTTTTAACCACCCCGTGATCTCACACTCTGTCCCTTTAATCTCCCAGTGATCTCTGTCTTTCCCTTTAAACTCCCTGTGTTCTCACTCTCTGTCCCTTTACTGCCCCGTGATCTCACTCTCTTACCATTTAACCTCCCCGTAATCTCACTCATTGTCCCGTTAACCTACCTGTGATCTCACTCTCTGTCCCTTTAACCTCCCCGTGATCTCACTCTCTGTCCCTTTAACCTCCCCGTGATTTCACTCTCTGTCCCTTTAACCTCCCCGTAATCTCACTCATTGTCCCGGTAACCTACCCGTGATCTCACTCTCTGTCCTTATAACCTCCCCGTGATCTCAGTCTCTGTCCAGTTAACCTCCCCGTGATCACACTCTCTTTCACTTTAAAATCCCCGTGATCTCAATCTCTGTCCCTTTAACCTCCCCGTGCTCTCACTCTCTGTCCATTAACCTCCCCGTGATCGCAATCACTGTCCAGTTATCCTCCCCGTGATCTTAATCTCTATCCCTTTAACCGCCTCGTGAACTCAATCTCTGTACCTTTAAACTTTCCGTGAACTCACTCTCTGTCCAATTAACTTCCCTGTGCTCTCATTCCCTGCCCCTTTAAGCTCACCGTGAAATCATTCTCTGCCCCTTTAACCTCCCCATGATCTCACTCTCTGTTCCATTAACTTCCCATGATCTCACTCTCTGTCCCTTTAAACTCCCCGTGATCTCACTCTCTCTCCCTTTAACCTCCCTGTGATCTCACTCTCTGTCCCTTTAACCTCCCCGTGATCTCACTCTCTTTCCCCTCAACCTCCCGGTGATCTCACTCTCTTTCCCTTTAACCTCCCTGAGATCTCACTCTCTGTCCCTTTAACCTCCCCGTGATTTCACTCTCTGTCCCTTTAGCCTCCCCGGAATATCTCTCTGTCCCTTTAACCTGCCCGTGATCTCACTCTCTGTCCCGTTAACCTCCCCGT
This sequence comes from Cetorhinus maximus, assembly GCF_964194155.1. Taxonomy (NCBI): domain Eukaryota; kingdom Metazoa; phylum Chordata; class Chondrichthyes; order Lamniformes; family Cetorhinidae; genus Cetorhinus; species Cetorhinus maximus. Next base: position 55,878 of record NW_027596955.1, on the reverse strand, counting down.
GATCAAAATCTCTGTCCCTTTAACCTCCCCGTGATCTCTGTCTCTGTCCCTTTAACCTCCCCATGATCTCTCTCTGTCGCTTTAACCACCCCATAGTCTCTCACTGTCCCTTTAACCCCCACGTGATCTCACTCTCGGTCCCTTTAACCTCATCGTGATATCACTCTCTGAACCCTATAACCTCCCCGTGATCTCACTCTCCATTCCTTTAAGGTCCCGGTGATCTCACTCTGTCCCTTTAACCTCCCCGTGATCTCAACTTCTGTCCCTTTAACGTCCCAGTGATCTCACTCTATCCATTTAATCTTCCCGTGATCTCAATCTCTTTCCATTTAACCTGCCCGTGATCTCAATCTCTCTCCCTTTAAACTCCCCATGATCTCACTCTCTGTCCCTTTAACTTCCCCGTGATCTCAATCTCCGTCCCATTAACCTCCCTGTGATCTGACTCTCTGTCCCTTTAACATCCTCTTGATCTCAATCTCTGTCCCTTTATCGTCCACGTGATCTCACTCTCTGTCGCTTTAACCTCCCCGTAATCTCTCTCTGTCCCTTTAACCTCCCCGTGAACTCACTCTCTGTCCAGTTAAGCTCCCCTTGATCTAAATCTCTGTCCCTTTAACTTCCTAGTGATATCACTCTCTTTCACTTTAAACTCCCCGTGATCTCAATCTCTGTCCCTTTAACCTCCCCGTGCTCTTACTCTCTGTGCATTAACCTCCCCGTGATCTCACTCACTGTCCAGTTATCCTCCCCGTGATCTCAATCTCTGTCCCTTTAACCCCCCCGTGAACTCAATCTCTGTACCATTAAACTTCCCGTGATCTCACACTCTGTCCCATTAACTTCCCTGTGCTCTCATTCCCTGTCCCTTTAAGCTCACCGTGAACTCATTCTCTGTCCCTTTAACCTCCCCGTGATCGCACTCTCTGTCCCTTAACTTCCTCGTGATCTCACTCTCTGTCCCTTTAAATTCCCCGTGATCTCACTCTCTTTCCCTTTAACCTCCCTGTGATCTCACTCTCTGTCACTTTAACCACCCCGTGATCTCACTCTCTGTCCCTTTAACCTCCCTGTGATCTCACTCTCTGTCCCTTTAACCTCCACGTGATCTCACTCTCTGTCCCGTTAAACTCCCCGTGATCTAAATCTCTGTCCCTTTAACTTCCCATTGATCTCATTCTATGTCCCTTTAATCTCCCTGATGTAGCACACTGTCCCTTTAACATCCCTGCGATCTCTCTCTGTCGCTTTACCATCCCCATAATCTCTCACTGTCCCATTAACCTCCCCGTGATCTCACTCTCGGTCCCTTTAACCTCACCGTGATATCACTCTCCGTCCCTTTAACCTCCCCGTGATCTCAATCTCTGTCCATTTAACTTCCCAGTGATCTCACTCTCTGTCCCTTTAACCTACCTGTGATCTCACTCTCTGTCCCTTTAACCTACACATGATCTCAATCTCTGTCCCTTTAACGTCCCAGTGATCTCACTCTGTCCCTTTAACCTCCCCATGATCTCAATCTCTATCTCTTTAACGTCCCAGTAATCTCACTCTCTGTCCATTTAACCTACCCGTGATTTCACTCTATGTCCCTTTAACCTCCCCGTGATTTCACTCTCTGTCCCTTTAACCTCCCCGTGATCTCACTCTCTGTCCCTTTAACCTCCCCGTGATCTCAATATCTGTCCCTTTAACGTCCCAGTGATCTCACTCTGTCCCTTCATCCTCCCCGTGGTCTCAATCTCTTTCCTTTTAACGTCCCAGTAATCTCACTCTATCGATTTAATCTTCCCATGATGTAAATCTCTGTCCATTTAACCTGACCGAGTTCTCACTCTGTCGCTTTAACCTCCCCATAATCTCTCACTGTCCCTTTAACCTCCCCGTGATCTGACTCTCGGTCCCTTTAACCTCACCATGATATCACTCTCTGTCACTTTAAACACCCCGTGTTCTCACTCTCTGTCCCTTTAACCTCCCCGTGATCTCAATCTCTGTCCCTTTAAGGTCCCAGTGATCTCACTCTGTCCCTTTAAACTCCCCGTGACCTCAATCTCTGTCTCTTTAACATCCCAGTGAACTCACTCTGTCCCTTTAACCTCCCCGTGATCTCAATCTCTGTCCCTTTAACGTCCCAGTGATCTCACTCTCTGTCCCTTTAACCTACCCGTGATTTCACACTATGTCCCTTTAACCTCCCCGTGATTTCACTCTCTGTCCCTTTAACCTCCCCGTGATCTCAATCTCTGTCCCTTTAACGTCCCAGTGATCTCACTCTATCCATTTAATCTTCCCGTGATCTAAATCTCTGTCCATTTAACCTGCCCGTGATCTCACTCTCTGTCCCTTTAACCTCCCTGTGATCTCATTCTCTGTCCCCTTCACCTCCCCGTGATCTCACTCTCCGTCCCATTAACCTCCCCGTGATCTGACTCTCTATCCCTTTAACATCGCCTTGATCTCACTCTCTGTCCCTTTAACTTCCCCGTGTTCTCACTCGCTGTCCCTTTAATGTTCACGTGATCTCACTCTCTGTCACACTAATCTCGCCGTGATCTCACTCTCTGTCGCTTTAACCTCCCAGTAATCTCTCTCTGTCCCTTTTACCTCCCCGTGAACTCACTCTCTGTCCCGTTAACCTCCCCTTGATCTAAATCTCTGTCCCTTTAACTTCCCAGTGATCTCACTCTCTTTCCCTTTAGCCTCCCCATGATCTCACTCCCTGTCCCTTTAGCCACCCCGTGATCTCACTCTCTGTCCCTTTATCCTCCCCGTAATCTCACTCTCTGTCCATTTAACCTCCCCGTGATCTCAGTCTCTGTCCAGTTAACCTCCCCGTGATCACACTCTCTTTCACTTTAAAATCCCCGTGATCTCAATCTCTGTCCCTTTAACCTCCCCGTGCTCTCACTCTCTGTCCATTAACCTCCCCGTGATCGCAATCACTGTCCAGTTATCCTCCCCGTGATCTTAATCTCTATCCCTTTAACCGCCTCGTGAACTCAATCTCTGTACCTTTAAACTTTCCGTGAACTCACTCTCTGTCCAATTAACTTCCCTGTGCTCTCATTCCCTGCCCCTTTAAGCTCACCGTGAAATCATTCTCTGCCCCTTTAACCTCCCCATGATCTCACTCTCTGTTCCATTAACTTCCCATGATCTCACTCTCTGTCCCTTTAAACTCCCCGTGATCTCACTCTCTCTCCCTTTAACCTCCCTGTGATCTCACTCTCTGTCCCTTTAACCTCCCCGTGATCTCACTCTCTTTCCCCTCAACCTCCCGGTGATCTCACTCTCTTTCCCTTTAACCTCCCTGAGATCTCACTCTCTGTCCCTTTAACCTCCCCGTGATTTCACTCTCTGTCCCTTTAGCCTCCCCGGAATATCTCTCTGTCCCTTTAACCTGCCCGTGATCTCACTCTCTGTCCCGTTAACCTCCCCGTGATCAAAATCTCTGTCCCTTTAACCTCCCCGTGATCTCTGTCTCTGTCCCTTTAACCTCCCCATGATCTCTCTCTGTCGCTTTAACCACCCCATAGTCTCTCACTGTCCCTTTAACCCCCACGTGATCTCACTCTCGGTCCCTTTAACCTCATCGTGATATCACTCTCTGAACCCTATAACCTCCCCATGATCTCACTCTCCGTTCCTTTAAGGTCCCGGTGATCTCACTCTGTCCCTTTAACCTCCCCGTGATCACAACTTCTGTCCCTTTAACGTCCCAGTGATCTCACTCTATCCATTTAATCTTCCCGTGATCTCAACTTCTGTCCCTTTAACGTCCCAGTGATCTCACTCTATCCATTTAATCTTCCCGTGATCTCAATCTCTTTCCATTTAACCTGCCCGTGATCTCAATCTCCGTCCCATTAACCTCCCTGTGATCTGACTCTCTGTCCCTTTAACATCCTCTTGATCTCAATCTCTGTCCCTTTATCGTCCACGTGATCTCACTCTCTGTCGCTTTAACCTCCCCGTAATCTCTCTCTGTCCCTTTAACCTCCCCGTGAACTCACTCTCTGTCCAGTTAAGCTCCCCTTGATCTAAATCTCTGTCCCTTTAACTTCCTAGTGATATCACTCTCTTTCACTTTAAACTCCCCGTGATCTCAATCTCTGTCCCTTTAACCTCCCCGTGCTCTTACTCTCTGTGCATTAACCTCCCCGTGATCTCACTCACTGTCCAGTTATCCTCCCCGTGATCTCAATCTCTGTCCCTTTAACCCCCCCGTGAACTCAATCTCTGTACCATTAAACTTCCCGTGATCTCACACTCTGTCCCATTAACTTCCCTGTGCTCTCATTCCCTGTCCCTTTAAGCTCACCGTGAACTCATTCTCTGTCCCTTTAACCTCCCCGTGATCGCACTCTCTGTCCCTTAACTTCCTCGTGATCTCACTCTCTGTCCCTTTAAATTCCCCGTGATCTCACTCTCTTTCCCTTTAACCTCCCTGTGATCTCACTCTCTGTCACTTTAACCACCCCGTGATCTCACTCTCTGTCCCTTTAACCTCCCTGTGATCTCACTCTCTGTCCCTTTAACCTCCACGTGATCTCACTCTCTGTCCCGTTAAACTCCCCGTGATCTAAATCTCTGTCCCTTTAACTTCCCATTGATCTCACTCTATGTCCCTTTAATCTCCCTGATGTAGCACACTGTCCCTTTAACATCCCTGTGATCTCTCTCTGTCGCTTTACCATCCCCATAATCTCTCACTGTCCCATTAACCTCCCCGTGATCTCATTCTCGGTCCCTTTAACCTCACCGTGATATCACTCTCCGTCCCTTTAACCTCCCCGTGATCTCAATCTCTGTCCATTTAACTTCCCAGTGATCTCACTCTCTGTCCCTTTAACCTACCTGTGATCTCACTCTCTGTCCCTTTAACCTACACATGATCTCAATCTCTGTCCCTTTAACGTCCCAGTGATCTCACTCTGTCCCTTTAACCTCCCCATGATCTCAATCTCTATCTCTTTAACGTCCCAGTAATCTCACTCTCTGTCCATTTAACCTACCCGTGATTTCACTCTATGTCCCTTTAACCTCCCCGTGATTTCACTCTCTGTCCCTTTAACCTCCCCGTGATCTCACTCTCTGTCCCTTTAACCTCCCCGTGATCTCAATCTCTGTCCCTTTAACGTCCCAGTGATCTCACTCTGTCCCTTCATCCTCCCCGTGGTCTCAATCTCTTTCCTTTTAACGTCCCAGTAATCTCACTCTATCGATTTAATCTTCCCATGATGTAAATCTCTGTCCATTTAACCTGACCGAGTTCTCACTCTGTCGCTTTAACCTCCCCATAATCTCTCACTGTCCCTTTAACCTCCCCGTGATCTGACTCTCGGTCCCTTTAACCTCACCATGATATCACTCTCTGTCACTTTAAACACCCCGTGTTCTCACTCTCTGTCCCTTTAACCTCCCCGTGATCTCAATCTCTGTCCCTTTAAGGTCCCAGTGATCTCACTCTGTCCCTTTAAACTCCCCGTGACCTCAATCTCTGTCTCTTTAACATCCCAGTGAACTCACTCTGTCCCTTTAACCTCCCCGTGATCTCAATCTCTGTCCCTTTAACCTCCCCGTGATTTCACTCTCTGTCCCTTTAGCCTCCCCGGAATATCTCTCTGTCCCTTTAACCTGCCCGTGATCTCACTCTCTGTCCCGTTAACCTCCCCGTGATCAAAATCTCTTTCCCTTTAACCTCCCCGTGATCTCTGTCTCTGTCCCTTTAACCTCCCCATGATCTCTCTCTGTCGCTTTAACCACCCCATAGTCTCTCACTGTCCCTTTAACCCCCACGTGATCTCACTCTCGGTCCCTTTAACCTCATCGTGATATCACTCTCTGAACCCTATAACCTCCCCATGATCTCACTCTCCGTTCCTTTAAGGTCCCGGTGATCTCACTCTGTCCCTTTAACCTCCCCGTGATCACAACTTCTGTCCCTTTAACGTCCCAGTGATCTCACTCTATCCATTTAATCTTCCCGTGATCTCAACTTCTGTCCCTTTAACGTCCCAGTGATCTCACTCTATCCATTTAATCTTCCCGTGATCTCAATCTCTTTCCATTTAACCTGCCCGTGATCTCAATCTCCGTCCCATTAACCTCCCTGTGATCTGACTCTCTGTCCCTTTAACATCCTCTTGATCTCAATCTCTGTCCCTTTATCGTCCACGTGATCTCACTCTCTGTCGCTTTAACCTCCCCGTAATCTCTCTCTGTCCCTTTAACCTCCCCGTGAACTCACTCTCTGTCCAGTTAAGCTCCCCTTGATCTAAATCTCTGTCCCTTTAACTTCCTAGTGATATCACTCTCTTTCACTTTAAACTCCCCGTGATCTCAATCTCTGTCCCTTTAACCTCCCCGTGCTCTTACTCTCTGTGCATTAACCTCCCCGTGATCTCACTCACTGTCCAGTTATCCTCCCCGTGATCTCAATCTCTGTCCCTTTAACCCCCCCGTGAACTCAATCTCTGTACCATTAAACTTCCCGTGATCTCACACTCTGTCCCATTAACTTCCCTGTGCTCTCATTCCCTGTCCCTTTAAGCTCACCGTGAACTCATTCTCTGTCCCTTTAACCTCCCCGTGATCGCACTCTCTGTCCCTTAACTTCCTCGTGATCTCACTCTCTGTCCCTTTAAATTCCCCGTGATCTCACTCTCTTTCCCTTTAACCTCCCTGTGATCTCACTCTCTGTCACTTTAACCACCCCGTGATCTCACTCTCTGTCCCTTTAACCTCCCTGTGATCTCACTCTCTGTCCCTTTAACCTCCACGTGATCTCACTCTCTGTCCCGTTAAACTCCCCGTGATCTAAATCTCTGTCCCTTTAACTTCCCATTGATCTCACTCTATGTCCCTTTAATCTCCCTGATGTAGCACACTGTCCCTTTAACATCCCTGTGATCTCTCTCTGTCGCTTTACCATCCCCATAATCTCTCACTGTCCCATTAACCTCCCCGTGATCTCATTCTCGGTCCCTTTAACCTCACCGTGATATCACTCTCCGTCCCTTTAACCTCCCCGTGATCTCAATCTCTGTCCATTTAACTTCCCAGTGATCTCACTCTCTGTCCCTTTAACCTACCTGTGATCTCACTCTCTGTCCCTTTAACCTACACATGATCTCAATCTCTGTCCCTTTAACGTCCCAGTGATCTCACTCTGTCCCTTTAACCTCCCCATGATCTCAATCTCTATCTCTTTAACGTCCCAGTAATCTCACTCTCTGTCCATTTAACCTACCCGTGATTTCACTCTATGTCCCTTTAACCTCCCCGTGATTTCACTCTCTGTCCCTTTAACCTCCCCGTGATCTCACTCTCTGTCCCTTTAACCTCCCCGTGATCTCAATCTCTGTCCCTTTAACGTCCCAGTGATCTCACTCTGTCCCTTCATCCTCCCCGTGGTCTCAATCTCTTTCCTTTTAACGTCCCAGTAATCTCACTCTATCGATTTAATCTTCCCATGATGTAAATCTCTGTCCATTTAACCTGACCGAGTTCTCACTCTGTCGCTTTAACCTCCCCATAATCTCTCACTGTCCCTTTAACCTCCCCGTGATCTGACTCTCGGTCCCTTTAACCTCACCATGATATCACTCTCTGTCACTTTAAACACCCCGTGTTCTCACTCTCTGTCCCTTTAACCTCCCCGTGATCTCAATCTCTGTCCCTTTAAGGTCCCAGTGATCTCACTCTGTCCCTTTAAACTCCCCGTGACCTCAATCTCTGTCTCTTTAACATCCCAGTGAACTCACTCTGTCCCTTTAACCTCCCCGTGATCTCAATCTCTGTCCCTTTAACGTCCCAGTGATCTCACTCTCTGTCCCTTTAACCTACCCGTGATTTCACACTATGTCCCTTTAACCTCCCCGTGATTTCACTCTCTGTCCCTTTAACCTCCCCGTGAACTCAATCTCTGTCCCTTTAACGTCCCAGTGATCTCACTCTATCCATTTAATCTTCCCGTGATCTAAATCTCTGTCCATTTAACCTGCCCGTGATCTCACTCTCTGTCCCTTTAACCTCCCTGTGATCTCATTCTCTGTCCCCTTCACCTCCCCGTGATCTCACTCTCCGTCCCATTAACCTCCCCGTGATCTGACTCTCTGTCCCTTTAACATCGCCTTGATCTCACTCTCTGTCCCTTTAACTTCCCCGTGTTCTCACTCGCTGTCCCTTTAATGTTCACGTGATCTCACTCTCTGTCACACTAATCTCGCCGTGATCTCACTCTCTGTCGCTTTAACCTCCCAGTAATCTCTCTCTGTCCCTTTTACCTCCCCGTGAACTCACTCTCTGTCCCGTTAACCTCCCCTTGATCTAAATCTCTGTCCCTTTAACTTCCCAGTGATCTCACTCTCTTTCCCTTTAGCCTCCCCATGATCTCACTCCCTGTCCCTTTAGCCACCCCGTGATCTCACTCTCTGTCCCTTTATCCTCCCCGTAATCTCACTCTCTGTCCATTTAACCTCCCCGTGATCTCAGTCTCTGTCCAGTTAACCTCCCCGTGATCACACTCTCTTTCACTTTAAAATCCCCGTGATCTCAATCTCTGTCCCTTTAACCTCCCCGTGCTCTCACTCTCTGTCCATTAACCTCCCCGTGATCGCAATCACTGTCCAGTTATCCTCCCCGTGATCTTAATCTCTGTCCCTTTAAGCGCCCCGTGAACTCAATCTCTGTACCTTTAAACTTTCCGTGAACTCACTCTCTGTTCCATTAACTTCCCATGATCTCACTCTCTGTCCCTTTAAACTCCCCGTGATCTCACTCTCTGTCCCGTTAACCTCCCCGTGATCAAAATCTCTGTCCCTTTAACCTCCCCGTGATCTCACTCTCTGTCCCGTTAACCTCCCCGTGATCAAAATCTCTGTCCCTTTAACCTCCCCGTGATCTCTGTCTCTGTCCCTTTAACCTCCCCATGATCTCTCTCTGTCGCTTTAACCACCCCATAGTCTCTCACTGTCCCTTTAACCCCCACGTGATCTCACTCTCGGTCCCTTTAACCTCATCGTGATATCACTCTCTGAACCCTATAACCTCCCCGTGATCTCACTCTCCGTTCCTTTAAGGTCCCGGTGATCTCACTCTGTCCCTTTAACCTCCCCGTGATCTCAACTTCTGTCCCTTTAACGTCCCAGTGATCTCACTCTATCCATTTAATCTTCCCGTGATCTCAATCTCTTTCCATTTAACCTGCCCGTGATCTCAATCTCTCTCCCTTTAACCTCCCTGTGATCTCACTCTCTGTCCCTTTAACCACCCCGTGATCTCACTCTCTGTCCCATTAACCTCCCCGTGATCTGACTCTCTGTCCCTTTAACCTCCCCGTGACCTCACTCTCTGTCCCTTTAACTTCCCCGTGATCTCACTCTCTTCCCTTTAACGTCCACGTGATCTCACTCTCTGTCACATTAATCTCCCCGTAATCTCACTCTCTGTCGATTTAACCTCCCCGTAATCTCACTCTCTGTCCCTTTATCCTTCCCGTGATCTCACTCTCTGTCCATTTAACCACCCCGTGATTTCACTCAATGTACAGTTAAGCTCGCCGTGATCTCACTCTCTGTCCCTTTAACCGCCCCGTGAACTCAATCTCTGTACCTTTAACCTCCTCGTGATCTCACTCTCTGTCTCTTTAACCTCCCCGTGATCTCACTCTCTGTCCCTTTAACCTCCCCGTGATCTCACTCTCTCTCCCTTTAAACTGCCCGTGATCTCACTCTCTCTCCTTTTAACCTCCCTGTGATATCACTCTCTGTCCCTTTAACCTCCCCATGATATCACTCTCTGTCCCTTTAACCTCCCCATGATCTCACTCTCTGTCCCTTTAACATTCCCGTGATCTCACCCTCTGTCCCTTTAACCTCCCCGTGATCTCTCTCTGTCGCCTTAACCATCCCGTAATCTCTCTCTGAACCTTTAACCTCCCCGTGTTCTCACTCTCTGTCCATTTAAGCTCACCGTGATATCGCTCTCTGTCCATTTAACCCATCCGTGATATCATTCTCTGTCCCTTTGAAGTCCCCATGATCAAAATCACTGTCCTTTTAACCTGCCCGTGATCTCATTCTCTATAACTTTAACCTCCCCGTGATCTCACTCTTCACTTCAACCTCCCCGTGATCTCAATCTCTGTCCCTTTAACGTCCCAGTGCTCTCACTCTCTGTCCCTTTAACCTCCCCGTGATTTCACTCTCTTTCCCTTTAATCTCCCCGTGATCTCACTCTCTGTCCCTTTAACCTCCCCGTGATCTCAATCTCTGTCCCTTTAACCTCCCCGTGATCTCAATCTCTGTCCCCTTAACGTCCCAGTGATCTCACTCTGTCCCTTTATCCTCCCCGTGATCTCAATCTCTTTCCTTTTAACGTCCCAGTGATCTCACTATATCCATTTAATCTTCCAGTGATCTAAATCTCTGTCCATTTAACCTGCCCGTGATCTCACTCTCTGTCCCTTTAACCTCCCTGTGATCTCATTGTCTGTCCCTTTCACCTCCCCGTGATCTCACTCACCGTCCCATTAACCTCCCTGTGATCTCACTCTCTGTCCCGTTAACGTCGACGTGATCTCTCTCTGTCACTTTAACCTCCCCGTGATCCTACTCTCTGTCCCTTTAAACTGCCCGTGATCTCACTCTCTCTCCCTTTAACCTCCCTGTGATATCACTCTCTGTCCCTTTAAACTCCCCATGATCTCACAGTCTGTCCCTTTAACATTCCCGTGATCTCACCCTATGTCCCTTTAACCTCCCCGTGATCGCACTCTCTGTCCCTTTAACATTCCCGTGATCTCACCCTCTGTCCCTTTAACATCCCAGTGATCTCTCTCTGTCGCTTTAACCATCCCGTAATCTCTCTCTGTCCCTTTAACCTCCCCGTGATCTCACTCTCTGTCCCTTTAATCTCCCCGTGACCTCTGTCTTTCCCTTTAACCTCCCCGTGTTCTCACTCTCTATCCCTTTAACCTCCCCGTGATCTCACTCTCTGTCCCTTTAACCTCCCCGTGATCTCTCTCTCTGACCTTTTAACCTCCCGTAATCTCACTCATTGTCCAGTTGACCTACCTCTGATCTCACTCTCTGACCCTTTAACATCCCCGTGATCTCACTCTCCGTCCCTTTAAGCTCCGCGTGATCTCAATCTCTGTCCCTTTAACGACCCAGTGATCTCACTCTTCACTTAAACCTCCCCGTGATCTCAATCTCTGTCCCTTTAACGTCCCAGTGCTCTCACTCTCTGTCCCTTTAACCTCCCCGTGATTTCACTCTCTGTCCCTTTATCCTCCCCGTGATCTCACTCTCTGTCCCGTTAACCTCCCCGTGATCTCACTCTCTGTCCCTTTAATCTTCACGTGATCTCACTCTCTGTCCCATTAACCTCCCCGTGATCTCACTCTGTGTCGCTTTAACATCCCCGTAATCTCTCTCTGTCCCTTAACCTGCCTGTGACCTCACTCTCTGTCCCGTTAACCTCCCCGGGATCTAAATCTCTGTCCCTTTAACTTCCCAGTGATCTCACTCTCTTTCCTATTAGCCTCCCCGTGATCTCACTCTCTGTCCCTTTTGCCTCCCCGTGATCTCACTCTCTGTCCCTTTAACCTCACCGTAACCTCACTCCCTGTCCCTTTAACATCCTCGTGATCTCACTCTCTGTCCATTAAACCTCCCTGTAATCTCACTCTCTGTCCCATTAACCTCACCGTGATCTCACTCTCTGTCCCTTTAACCTCCCCGTATTCTAAATCTCTGTCCCTTTAACTTCCCAGAGATCTCACTCTCTGTCCCTTTAACCTCCCTGATGTAGCACTCTGGCCCTTTAACCTCCCCGTGATCTCAGTCTCTGCCCCTTTAACCTCCCCGTGATCTCGCTCTGTCACTTTATCCTCCCCATAATCTCTCACTGTCCCTTTAACATCCCCGTGATCTCACTCTCTGTCCCTTTAATCTCCCAGTGATCTCTGTCTTTCACTTTAATCTCCCCGTGTTCTCACTCTCTGTCCCTTTAAACTCACCGTGATATCACTCTCTGTCCATTTAACCCCTCCGTGATCTCATTCTCTGTCCCTTTGAACTCCCCATGATCAAAATCACTGTCCTTTTAACCTGCCCGTGATCTCATTCTCTATAACTTTAACCTCAGCGTGATATCACTCTCTGTCCCTTTAACCTCCCCGTGATATCACTGTCTGTCCCATTAACCTCCCCGTCATCTCACTCTCTGTCACTTTAACCTCCCAGTGATCTCAATCTCTGTCCATTTAACGTCCTAGTGCACTCACTCTCTGTCCCTTTAACCTCCCCATGATTTCACTCTATGTCCCTTTAACCTCCCCGTGATTTCACTCTCTGTCCCTTTAAACTCCCCGTGATCTCACTCTCTGTCCCTTTAACCTCCCTGTGATCTCATTGTCTGTCCCTTTCACCTCCCCGTGATCTCACTCACCATCCCTTTAACCTCCCATTGATCTCACTCTCTGTCCATTTAACGTCCACGTGATCTCACTCTGTCCCTTTAACCTCCCCGTGATCTCACTCTCTGTCCCTTTAAACTGCCCGTGATCTCAGCCTCTCTCCCTTTAACCTCCCTGTGATATCACTCTCTGTCCCTTTAACCTCCCCATGATCTCACAGTCTGTCCCTTTAACAATCCCATGATCTCACCCTATGTCACTTTAACCTCCCCGTGATCTCACTCTCTGTCCCTTTAACCTCCCCATGATCTCACAGTCTGTCCCTTTAACATTCCCGTGATCTCACCCTCTGTCCCTTTAACCTCCCCGTGATCTCTCTCTGTCCCTTTAACCAACCCGTAATCGCTCTCTGTCCCTTTAACCTCCCCGTGATCTCACTCTCTGTCCCTTTAACCTCCCCGTGATCTCTGTCTTTCCCTTTAAACGCCACGTGTTCTCACTCTCTGTCCCTTTAAACTCACCGTGATATCACTCTCTGTCCATTTAACCCCTCCGTGATCTCATTCTCTGTCCCTTTGAACTCCCCATGATCAAAATCACTGTCCTTTTAACCTGCCCGTCATCTCATTCTCTATAACTTTAACCTCCCCATGATCTCACTCTCTGTCCCTTTAACCTCCCCGTGATCTCACTCTCTATCCCTTTAACCTCCCCATGATCTCACTCTCTGTCCCTTTAACCTCCCCGTGATCTCACTCTCTGTCCCTTTAACCTCCCCGTGATCTCACTCTCTGTCCCTTTAACCTCCCCGTGATCTCAATCTCTGTCCCTTTAACCTCCCCGTGATCTCAATCTCTGTCCCCTTAACGTCCCAGTGATCTCACTCTGTCCCTTTATCCTCCCCGTGATCTCAATCTCTTTCCTTTTAACGTCCCAGTGATCTCACTATATCCATTTAATCTTCCAGTGATCTAAATCTCTGTCCATTTAACCTGCCCGTGATCTCACTCTCTGTCCCTTTAACCTCCCTGTGATCTCATTGTCTGTCCCTTTCACCTCCCCGTGATCTCACTCACCGTCCCATTAACCTCCCTGTGATCTCACTCTCTGTCCCGTTAACGTCGACGTGATCTCTCTCTGTCACTTTAACCTCCCCGTGATCTCACTCTCTGTCCCTTTAAACTGCCCGTGATCTCACTCTCTCTCCCTTTAACCTCCCTGTGATATCACTCTCTGTCCCTTTAAACTCCCCATGATCTCACAGTCTGTCCCTTTAACATTCCCGTGATCTCACCCTATGTCCCTTTAACCTCCCCGTGATCTCACTCTCTGTCCCTTTAACATTCCCGTGATCTCACCCTCTGTCCCTTTAACATCCCAGTGATCTCTCTCTGTCGCTTTAACCATCCCGTAATCTCTCTCTGTCCCTTTAACCTCCCCGTGATCTCACTCTCTGTCCCTTTAATCTCCCCGTGACCTCTGTCTTTCCCTTTAACCTCCCCGTGTTCTCACTCTCTATCCCTTTAACCTCCCCGTGATCTCACTCTCTGTCCCTTTAACCTCCCCATGATCTCACAGTCTGTCCCTTTAACAATCCCATGATCTCACTCTCTGTCCCTTTAACCTCCCCATGATCTCACAGTCTGTCCCTTTAACATTCCCGTGATCTCACCCTCTGTCCCTTTAACCTCCCCGTGATCTCTCTCTGTCCCTTTAACCATCCCGTAATCGCTCTCTGTCCCTTTAACCTCCCCGTGATCTCACTCTCTGTCCCTTTAACCTCCCCGTGATCTCTGTCTTTCCCTTTAAACGCCACGTGTTCTCACTCTCTGTCCCTTTAAACTCACCGTGATCTCATTCTCTGTCCCTTTGAACTCCCCATGATCAAAATCACTGTCCTTTTAACCTGCCCGTCATCTCATTCTCTATAACTTTAACCTCCCCATGATCTCACTCTCTGTCCCTTTAACTTCCCCGTGATCTCACTCTCTATCCCTTTAACCTCCCCGTGATCTCACTCTCTGTCCCTTTAACCTCCCCGTGATCTCACTCTCTGTCCCTTTAACCTCCCCGTATTCTCTCTCTCTGTTCCTTTAAACTCCGCATGATCAAAATCTCTGTCCTTTTAATCTACACGTGATCTCATTCTCTGTAACTTTAAACTCCCCGTGATCTGACTGTCTGTCCCTTTAACCTCCACATGATCTCACTCTCTGTCCCATTAACCTCACCGTGATCTCACTCTCTGTCGTTTTAACCTCCCCTTAAACTCTCTCTGTGCCCTTAACCTGCCCGTGATCTCACTCTCTGTTCCGTTAAACTCCCCGTGATCTAAATCTCTGTCTCTTTGACTTCCCAGTGATCTCACTCTCTGTCCATTTAATCTCCTAGTGATCACTGTCTTTCCCTTTAAACTCCCCGTGTTCTCACTCTCTGTCCCTTTAACCACCCCGTGATCTCACTCCCTGTCCCTTTAACCTCCCGTAATCTCACTCTCCATCCCTTTAACCTCAGCGTGATCTCAATCTCTGTCCCTTTAACGTCCCAGTGATCTCACTCTTCACTTTAACCTCCCCGTGATCTCAATCTCTGTCCCTTTAACGTCCCAGTGCTCTCACTCTCTGTCCCTTTAACCTCCCCGTGATCTCAATCTCTTTCCCTTTAACGTCCCAGTGATCTCACTCTGTCCCTTTATCCTCCCCGTGATCTCAATCTCTTTCCTTTTAACGTCCCAGTGATCTCACTCTATCCATTTAATCTTCCCGTGATCTAAATCTCTGTCCCTTTAACCTCCCTGTGATCTCATTGTCTGTCCCTTACACCTCCCCGTGATCTCACTCACCGTCCGTTTAACCTCCCAGTGATCTCACTCTCTGTCCCTTTATCGTCCACGTGATCTCACTTTGTCCCTTTAGCCTCCCCATGATCTCACTCCCTGTCCCTTTAGACACCCCGTGATCTCACTCTCTGTCCCTTTAACCTTCCCATAATCTCACTCTCTGTCCCTTTAACCTTCCCGTGATCTCACTCTCTGTCCGTTTAACCTCCCCGTGATCTCACATTCTGTCCCTTTAAACTGCCTGTGATCTCACTCTCTCTCCCTTTAACCTCCCTGTGATCTCACTCTCTGTCCCTTTAACCTCCCCGTGATCTCACTCTCTGTCCCTTTAACCTCCCGGTGATCTCACTCTCTGTCCCTTTAATCTTCACGTGATCTCACTCTCTGTCCCATTAACCTCCCCGTGATCTCACTCTGTGTCGCTTTAACATCCCCGTAATCTCTCTCTGTCCCTTAACCTGCCTGTGATCTCACTCTCTGTCCCGTTAACCTCCCCGTGATCTAAATCTCTGTCCCTTTAACTTCCCAGTGACCTCACTCTCTTTCCTATTAGCCTCCCCGTGATCTCCCTCTCTGTCCCTTTTGCCTCCCCGCGATCTCACTCTCTGTCCCTTTAACCTCACCGTAACCTCACTCCTTGTCCCTTTAACATCCCCGTGATCTCACTCTCTGTCCATTTAACCTCCCGGTAATCTCACTCTCTGTCCCTTTAACCTCCACGTGATCTCACTCTCTGTCCCATTAACTTTACCGTGATCTCACTCTCTGTCGCTTTAACCTCCCCGTAATCTAAATCTCTGTCCCTTTATCTTCCCAGAGATCTCACTCTCTGTCCCTTTAACCTCCCTGATGTAGCACTCTGGCCCTTTAACCTCCCCGTGATCTCAGTCTCTGCCCCTTTAACCTCCCAGTGACCTCACATTCTTTCCTATTAGCCTCCCCGTGATCTCACTCTCTGTCCCTTTTGCCTCCCCGTGATCTCACTCTCTGTCCCTTTAACCTCACTGTAACCTCACTCCCTGTCCCTTTAACATCCCCGTGATCTCACTCTCTGTCCATTTAACCTCCCGGTAATCTCACTCTCTGTCCCTTTAACCTCCACGTGATCTCACTCTCTGTCCCATTAACTTCACCGTGATCTCACTCTCTGTCGCTTTAACCTCCCCGTAATCTAAATCTCTGTCCCTTTATCTTCCCAGAGATCTCACTCTCTGTCCCTTTAACCTCCCTGATGTAGCACTCTGGCCCTTTAACCTCCCCGTGATCTCAGTCTCTGCCCCTTTAACCTCCCAGTGATCTCAATCTCTGTCCCTTTAAGGTCCCAGTGATCTCACACTGTCCCTTTAACCTCCCCGTTATCTCAATCTCTGTCCATTCAACCTGTCCGTGATCTCACTCTCTGCCCCTTTAACCTCCCTGTGATCTCATTCTCTGTCCCTTTCACCTCCCCGTGATCTCACTCTCTGTCCCATTATCCTCCCCGTGATCTGTCGCTCTGTCCCTATAACCTGACCGTGATCTCATTCTCTGTCCCTTTAACTTCCCCGTGATCTCACTCTCTGTCCCTTTAACGTCCACGTGATCACACTCTCTGTCACATTAATCTCCCCATGATCTCACTCTCTGTCGCTTTAACGTCCCCGTAATCTCTCACTGTCCCTTTTAGCCCCCGTGATCTCACTCTCTGTCCCGTTAACCTCCCCGTGATCTAAATCTCTGTCCCTTTAACCTCCCCGTGCTCTCACTCTCTGTATCATTAACCTCCCCCTGATAGCACTCACTGTCCAGTTATCCTCCCCGTTATCTAACTCTCTGTCCCTTTAACCGCCCCGTGAACTCAATCTCTGTACCTTTAACCTCCCCGTGATCTCACTCCCTGTCCCTTTAGACACACCGTAATCTCACTCACTGTCCCGTTAACCTCCCCATAATCTCACTCTCTGTCCCTTTAACCTTCCCATGATCTAACTCTCTGTCCCTTTAACCTCCCCGTGATCTCACATTCTGTCCCTTTAAACTGCCTGTGATCTCACTCTCTCTCCCTTTAACCTCCCTGTGATCTCACTCTCTGTCCCTTTAACCTCCCCGTGATCTCACTCTCTGTCCCTTTAACCTCCAGGTGATCTCACTCTCTGTCCCTTTAATCTTCACGTGATCTCACTCTCTGTCCCATTAAACTCCCCGTGATCTCACTCTGTGTCGCTTTAACATCCCCGTAATCTCTCTCTGTCCCTTAACCTGCCTGTGATCTCACTCTCTGTCCCGTTATCCTCCCCGTGATCTGAATCTCTGTCCCTTTAACTTCCCAGTGATCTCACTCTCTTTCCTATTATACTCCCCGTGATCTCACTCTCTATCCCTTTTGCCTCCCCGTGATCTCACTCTCTGTCCCTTTAACCTCACCGTAACCTCACTCCCTGTCCCTTTAACATCCCTGTGATCACACTCTCTGTCCATTTAACCTCCCTGTAATCTCACTCTCTGTCCATTTAACCTCCACGTGATCTCACTCTCTGTCCCATTAACTTCACCGTGATCTCACTCTCTGTCCCTTTAACCTCCCCGCAATCTAAATCTCTGTCCCTTTAACTTCCCAGACATCTCACTCTCTGTCCCTTTAACCTCCCTGATGTAGCACTCTGGCCCTATAACCTCCCCGTGATCTCACTCTCTGCCCCTTTAACCTCCCCGTGATCTCACTCTGTCCCTTTATCCTCCCCATAATCTCTCACTGTCCCTTTAACCTCCCCGTGATCTCACTCTCTGTCCCTTTAATCTCCCAGTGATCTCTGTCTTTCACTTTAAGCACCCCGTGTTCTCAATCTCTGTCCCTTTAAGGTCCCAGTGATCTCACACTGTCCCATTAACCTCCCCGTTATCTCAATCTCTGTCCATTCAACCAGCCCGTGATCTCAATCTCTGTCCCTTTCACCTCCCCGTGATCTCACTCCCTGTCCCATTATCCTCCCCGTGATCTGACTCTCTGTCCCTATAACCTGACCGTGATCTCACTCTCTGTCCCTTTAACTTCCCCGTGATCTCACTCTCTGTCCCTTTAACGTCCACGTGATCCCACTCTCTGTCACATTAATCTCCCCGTGATCTCACTCTCTGTCGCTTTAACGTCCCCGTAATCTCTCACTGTCCCTTTTAGCCCCCGTGATCTCACTCTCTGTCCCGTTAACCTCCCTGTGATCTAAATCTCTGTCCCTTTAACCTCCCCGTGCTCTCACTCACTGTCCCATTAACCTCCCCGTGATCTCACTCTCTGTCCCTTTAAACTCCCCGTGATCTCACTTCTCTCCCTTTAACCTCCCTGTAATCTCACTCTCTGTCCCTTTAACCTTCCCGTGATCTCACTCTCTGTCCCTTTAACCTCCCCGTGATCACAATCATTTTCCTTTTAATCTGCGCGTGATCTCATTCTCTGTAACTTTAACCTACCTGTGATCTCACTCTCTGTCCCTTTAACCTCCCCGTCATCTCAATTTCTGTCCCTTTAACCTCCCCGTGATCTCACTCTCTGTCCCTTTACCCTCCCCATGATCTCACTCCCTGTCCCTTTAACCTCCCCGTGATCTGGTTCTCTGTCCCTTTAACCTCCCCGTTATCTCACTCTCTGTCCCTTTAACCTCCCCGTCATCTCAATTTCTGTCCCTTTAACCTCCCCGTGATCTCACTCTCAGTCCCGTTAACCTCCCTGATGTAGCACTCTGCCCCTTTAACCTCCCCGTGATCTCAGTATCTGCCCCTTTAACCTCCCCGTGATCTCAGTCTCTGTCCCATTAACCTCCCCGTGATCTCACTCTCTGTCCCTTTAGCCTCCCCGTGATCTCACTCTCTGTCCCTTTTACATCCCCGTGATCTCATTCTCTGTCCCATTAACGTCCACGTGATCTCACTCTCTGTCCATTTAATCTCCCAGTGATCACGGTTTTTCCCTTTAAACTCCCCGTGTACTCACTCTCTGTCCCTTTAACCTCCCCGTGATAGCACTCACTGTCCAGTTATCCTCCCTGTGATCTCAATCTCTGTCCCTTTAATCGCCCCGTGAACTCAATCTCTGTACCTTTAACCGCCCCGTGATCTCACTCTCTGTCCCTTTAAACTCCCCGTGATCTCACTCTCTCTCCCTTTAACCTCCCTGTGATCTCACTCTCTGTCCCTTTAACCTCCCCGTGATCTCACTCTCTGTCCCTTTAACCTCCCCGTGATCTCACTCTCGGTCCTTTTAACCTCCCCGTGATCACAATCTCTGTCCCTTTAACCGCCCCGTGATCTCAATCTCTGTACCTTTAACCTCTCTGTGATCTCACTCTCTTTCCCTTTAACCTTCCCGTGATCTCACTCTGTCCCTTTAACCTTCCCTGATCTCATTCTCTGTTCCTTTAACTGATCCCCTGATCTCAATATCTGTCCCTTTAACTCTCCCCTTGATATCACTCTCAGTCCCTTTAACTGGCCCCCGATCTCACTCTCTATCTCTTTAATAGTGCCTCCTCTCTCTCTGTCCCTTTAGCTGTCCCTGATATCACTCTTTGTCCCTTTAACTGTTCCCCTGATCACACTCTCTCTCCCTTTAACAGTCCCCCGATCACACTCACTGTCCCTTTAATAGTCTCTGATATCTCCCTGTCCCTTTAGCTGTCCCTGATATCAATCTTTGTCCCTTTAACTGTCCCCCTGTTCTCCCTCTCAGTCCCTTTAACTGTCCCTGATCAGACTCTCTGTCCCCATAACTGTCCCTGATCTCAATCTCTGTCCCTTTAAAATCCCCGTGATCTCGCTCTCTGTCCCTTTACCATCCCCGTGATCTCACTCTCTGTCCCTTTAACCTCCCCATGATCGCACAGTCTGTCCCTTTAACATTCCCGTGATCTCACCCTCTGTCCCTTTAACCTCCCCGTGATCTCTGTCTTTCCCTTTGAACTCCACGTGTTATCACTCTCTGTCCCTTTAAACTCACCGTGATATCACTCTCTGTCCATTTAACCCCCCCTGTGATCTCATTCTCTGTCCCTTTAAACTCCCCATGATCAAAATCACTGTCCTTTTATTCTGCCCGTGATCTCACTCTCTGTCCCATTAACCTCCCCGTGATCACACTCTCTGTCCCTTTAACCTTCCCGTGATCTCACTCTCTGTACCTTTAACCTCCCCATCATCTCAATTTCTGTCCCTTTAACCTGCCCGTGATCTCATTCTCTGTCCCGTTAACCTCCCCGTGATCAAAATCTCTGTCCCTTTAACTTCCCAGTGATCTCACTCTCGGTTCCTTTAACCTCACCGTGATATCACTCTCTGTCCCTTTAACCTCCCCGTGATCTCACTCTCTAACCCTTTAACCTCCCCGTGATCTCAATCTCTGTCCCTTTAAGGTCCAAGTGATCTCACTCTGTCACATGAACCTCCCCGTGATCTGACTCTCTGTCCCTTTAACCTCCCCATGACCTCAATCTCTGTCCCTTTAACTTCCCCGTGATCTCACTCTCTGTCCCTTTAACGTCCATGTGATCTCACTCTCTGTCACATTAATCTCGCCGTGATCTCACTCTCTGTCCCTTTAACCTTCCCGTGATCTCACTCTCTGTACCTTTAACCTCCCCGTCATCTCAATTTCTGTCCCTTTAACCTGCCCGTGATCTCATTCTCTGTCCCGTTAACCTCCCCGTGATCTAAATCTCTGTCCCTTTAACTTCCCAGTGATCTCACTCTGTTTCCTTTTAGCCTCCCCGTGATCTCACTCCCTGTCCCTTTAGCCACCCCGTAATCTCACTCTCTGTCCCTTTAACCTTCCCGTGATCTCACTCTCTGTCCTTTTAACCTCCCCGTGATCACACTCTCTGTCACTTTAAAATCCCCGTGATCTCACTCGCTGTCCAGTTATCCTCCCCGTGATCTCACTCTCTGTGCCTTTAACCGCCCCGTGAACTCAATCTCTATACCTTTAACCTCCCCGTGATCTCACACTCTGTCACTTTAACTTCCCCGTGCACTCATTCTCTGTCCCTTTAAGGTCCCCGTGAACTCATTCTCTGTCCCTTTAACCTCCCCGTGATCTCACTCTCTGTCCCTTTAACCTGCCCGTGAGTCACTCTCTGTCCCTTTAACCTCCCTGTGATCTCACTCTCTGTCCCTTTAACCTCCACATGATCTCAGTCTCTGTCCCATTAACCTCCCCTTGATCTCACTCTCTGTCGCTTTAACCTCCCCGTAATCTTTCTCTGTCCCTTTAACCTGCCCGTGATCTCACTCTCTGTCCCGTTAACCTCCCCGTGATCTAAATTTCTATCCCTTAAACTTCCCAGTGATCTCACTCTCTTTCCTTTTAGCCTCCCCGTGATCTCACTCTCTGCCCCATTAACCTCCCCGTGATCTCACTCTCTGTCCCTTTAAAATGCCTGTGATCTCACTCTCTCTCCCTTTAACCGCCCTGTGATCTCACTCTCTGTCCCTTTTACCTCCCCGTGATCTCACTCTGTGTCGCTTTAACCTCCCCGTAATCTCTCTCTGTCCCTTTAACCACCCTGTGATCTCACTCTCTGTCCCTTTAATCTTCACGTGATCTCACTCTCTGTCCCATTGACCTCAACGTGATCTCACTCTCTGTCCCATTAACCTCACCGTGATCTCACTCTCTGTCGCTTTAACCTCCCCGTAATCTAAATCTCTGTCCCTTTAACTTCCCAGAGATCTCACTCTCTGTCCCTTTAATCTCCCTGATGTAGCACTCTGGCCCTTTAACCTCCACGCGATCTCACTCTCTGTCCCATTATCCTCACCGTGATCTCACTCTCTGTCGCTTTAACCTCCCCGTAATCTAAATCTCTGTCCCTTTAACCTCCCCGTGATCTCTGTCTCTGCCCCTTTAACCTCCCCGTGATCTCGCTCTGTCGCTTTATCCTCCCCATAATCTCTCACTGTCCCTTTTACCTCCACGTGATCTCAGTCTCTGTCCATTTAATCTCCCAGTGATCTCTGTCTTTCCCTTTATGCAGCCCGTGTTCTCACTCTCTGTCCCTTTAACATCAGCGTGATATCACTCTCTGTCCCTTTAACCTCCCCGTGATCACACTCTCTGTCCCTTTAACCTCCCAGTGATCTCAATCTCTGTCCCTTTAAGGTCCCAGTGATCTCACTCTGTCCCTTTAACCTCCCCGTTATCTCAATCTCTGCCCATTCAACCTGCCCGTGATCTCACTCTCTGTCCCTTTAACCTCCCTGTGATCTCATTCTCTGTCCCTTTCACCTCCCCGTGATCTCACTCTCTGTCCCATTAACCTCCCCGTGATCTGACTCTCTGTCCCTATAACCTGACCGTGATCTCACTCTCTGTCCCTTTAACTTCCCCGTGATCTCACTCTCTGTCCCTTTAACGTCCACGTGATCCCACTCTCTGTCACATTAATCTCCCCGTGATCTCACTCTCTGATGCTTTAACCTCACCGTAATCTCTATCTGTCCCTTTTACCCCCCCGTGATCTCACTCTCTGTCCCGTTAACCCCCCCGTGATCTAAATCTCTGTCCCTTTAACCTCCCCGTGCTCCGACTCTCTGTCCCATTAACCTCCCCGTGATAGCACTCACTGTCCAGTTATCCTCCCCGTGATAGCACTCACTGTCCAGTTATCCTCCCCGTGATCTCAATCTCTGTCCCTTTAATCGCCCCGTGAACTCAATCTCTGTACCTTTAACCGCCCCGTAATCTCACTCTCTGTCCCTTTAAACTCCCCGTGATCTCACTCTCTCTCCCTTTAACCTCCCTGTGATCTCACTCTCTGTCCCTTTAACCTCCCCGTGATCTCACTCTCTGTCCCTTTAACCTCCCCGTGATCTCACTCTCGGTCCTTTTAACCTCCCCGTGATCACAATCTCTGTCCCTTCAACCGCCCCGTGATCTCAATCTCTGTACCTTTAACCTCTCTGTGATCTCACTCTCTTTCCCTTTAACCTTCCCGTGATCTCACTCTGTCCCTTTAACCTTCCCTGATCTCATTCTCTGTTCCTTTAACTGATCCCCTGATCTCAATATCTGTCCCTTTAACTATCCCCTTGATATCACTCTCAGTCCCTTTAACTGGCCCCCGATCTCACTCTCTATCTCTTTAATAGTGCCTCCTCTCTCTCTGTCCCTTTAGCTGTCCCTGATATCACTCTTTGTCCCTTTAACTGTTCCCCTGATCACACTCTCTCTCCCTTTAACAGTCCCCCGATCACACTCACTGTCCCTTTAATAGTCTCTGATATCTCCCTGTCCCTTTAGCTGTCCCTGATATCAATCTTTGTCCCTTTAACTGTCCCCCTGTTCTCCCTCTCAGTCCCTTTAACTGTCCCTGATCAGACTCTCTGTCCCCATAACTGTCCCTGATCTCAATCTCTGTCCCTTTAAAATCCCCGTGATCACGCTCTCTGTCCCTTTACCATCCCCGTGATCTCACTCTCTGTCCCTTTAACCTCCCCATGATCGCACAGTCTGTCCCTTTAACATTCCCGTGATCTCACCCTCTGTCCCTTTAACCTCCCCGTGATCTCTGTCTTTCCCTTTGAACTCCACGTGTTATCACTCTCTGTCCCTTTAAACTCACCGTGATATCACTCTCTGTCCATTTAACCCCCCCTGTGATCTCATTCTCTGTCCCTTTAAACTCCCCATGATCAAAATCACTGTCCTTTTATTCTGCCCGTGATCTCACTCTCTGTCCCATTAACCTCCCTGTGATCACACTCTCAGTCCCTTTAACCTTCCCGTGATCTCACTCTCTGTACCTTTAACCTCCCCGTCATCTCAATTTCTGTCCCTTTAACCTGCCCGTGATCTCATTCTCTGTCCCGTTAACCTCCCCGTGATCAAAATCTCTGTCCCTTTAATTTCCCAGTGATCTCACTCTCGGTCCCTTTAACCTCACCGTGATATCACTCTCTGTCCTTTTAACCTCCCCGTGATCTCACTCTCTAACCCTTTAACCTCCCCGTGATCTCAATCTCTGTCCCTTTAAGGTCCAAGTGATCTCACTCTGTCCCATGAACCTCCCCGTGATCTGACTCTCTGTCCCTTTAAGCTCCCCGTGACCTCAATCTCTGTCCCTTTAACTTCCCCGTGATCTCACTCTCGGTCCCTTTAACGTCCATGTGATCTCACTCTCTGTCACATTAATCTCGCCGTGATCTCACTCTCTGTCGCTTTAACCTCCCCGTAATCTCTCACTCTCCCTTTAACATCCCCGTGATCTCACTCTCTGTCCCGTTAACCTCCACGTGATCTCACTCCCTGTCCCTTTAGCCACCCCGTAATCTCACTCTCTGTCCCTTTAACCTTCCCGTGATCTCACTCTCTGTCCTTTTAACCTCCCCGTGATCACACTCTCTGTCACTTTAAAATCCCCGTGATCTCACTCGCTGTCCAGTTATCCTCCCCGTGATCTCACTCTCTGTGTCTTTAACCGCCCCGTGAACTCAATCTCTATACCTTTAACCTCCCCGTGATCTCACACTCTGTCACTTTAACTTCCCCGTGCACTCATTCTCTGTCCCTTTAAGGTCCCCGTGAACTCATTCTCATTCCCTTTAACCTCCCCGTGATCTCACTCTCTGTCACTTTAACCTGCCCGTGAGTCACTCTCTTTCCCTTTAACCTCCCTGTGATCTAAATTTCTGCCCCTTTAACTTCGCAGTGATCTCACTCTCTATCCTTTTAGCCTCCCCGTGATCTCACCCTCTGTCCCTTTAACTTCCCCGTGATCTCACTCTCTGTCCCTTTAACCTCCCTGTGATCTCACTCTCGGTCCATTTAACCTCCACATGATCTCACTCTCTGTGCCATTAACCTCCCCTTGATCTCACTCTCTGTCGCTTTAACCTCCCTGTAATCTCTCTCTGTCCCTTTAACCTGCCCGTGATCTCACTCTCTCTCCCTTTAACCGCCCTGTGATCTCACTCTCTGTCCCTTTAACCTCCCCGTGATCTCACTCTGTGTCGCTTTAACCTCCCCGTAATCTCTCTCTGTCCCTTTAACCACCCTGTGATCTCACTCTCTGTCCCTTTAATCTTCACGTGATCTCACTCTCTGTCCCATTAACCTCCCCGTGATCTCATTCTGTGTCGCTTTAACCTCACCGTAATCTCTTCTGTCCCTTTAACCTGCCTGTGATCTCACTCTCAGTCCCGTTAACCTCCCCGTGATCCAAATCTCTGTCCCTTTAACTTCCCAGTAATCTCACTCTCTTTCCTATTAGCCTCCCCGTGATCTCACTCTCTGTCCGTTTAGCCTCCCCGTGATCTCACTCTCTGAACCTTTAACCTCCCCGTAATCTCACTCCCTGTCCCATTAACATCCCCGTGATCTCACTCTCTGTCCATTTAACCTCCCTGTGATCTCACTCTCTGTCCCATTAACCTCCACGTGATCTCACTCTCTGTCGCTTTAACCTCCCCGTAATCTAAATCTCTGTCCCTTTAACTTCCCAGAGATCTCACTCTCTGTCCCTTTAACCTCCCTGATGTAGCACTATGGCCCTTTAACCTCCCCGTGATCTCAGTCTCTGCCCCTTTAACCTCCCCGTGATCTCGCTCTGTTGCTTTAACCTCCCCATAATCTCTCACTGTCCCTTTACCCTCCCCGTGATCTCATTCTATGGCCCTTTAATCTCCCAATGATCTCTGTCTTCCCTTTAAGCTCCCCGTGTTCTCACTCTCTGTCGCTTTAACATCAGCGTGATATCACTCTCTGTCCCTTTAACCTCCCCGTGATATCACTCTCTGTCCCATTAACCTCCCCGTGATCTCACTCTCTGTCCCTTTAACCTCCCAGTGATCTCAATCTCTGTCCATTTAAGGTCCCAGTGATCTCACAATGTCCCTTTAACCTCCCCGTTATCTCAATATCTGTCCATTCAACCTGCCCGTGATCTCACTCTCTGTCCCTTTAACCTCCCTGTGATCTCATTTCTGTCCCATTCATCACCCCGTGATCTCACTCTCTGTCCCATTAACCTCCCCGTGATCTGACTCTCTGTCCCTATAAACTGACCGTGATCTCACTCTCTGTCCTTTTAACGTGCACGTGATCCAACTCTCTGTCACATTAATCTCCCAGTGATATCACTCTCTGTCGCTTTAACCTCCCCGTAATCTCTCTCTGTCCCTTTTACCCCCCCGTGATCTCACTCTCTGTCCCGTTAACATCCCCGTGATCTAAATCTCTGTCCCTTTAACCTCCCCGTGCTCTCACTCTCGATCCCATTAACCTCCCCGTGATAGCACTCACTGTCCAGTTAACGTCCCCGTGATCTCACTCCCTGTCCCTGTAACCGCCCCGTGAAATCATTCTCTATACCTTTAACATCCCCGTGTTCTCACTCTCTGTCGCATTAACCTCCCCGTGATCTCAATCTCTGTCCCTTTAAACTCCCCGTGATCTCACTCTCTCTCCCTTTAACCTCCCTGTGATCTCACTCTCTATCCCTTTAACCTCCCCGTGATCTCACTCTCTGTCCCTTTACCCTCCCCGTGATCTCACTCTCGGTCCATTTAACCTCCCCGTGATCACAATCACTGTCCCTTTAACCGCCCCGTGATCTCAATCTCTGTAACTTTAACCTCTCTGTGATCTCACTCTCTTTCCCTTTAACTTCCCGTGATCTCACTCTGTCCCTTTAACCTTCCCTGATCTCATTCTCTGTTGCATTAACTGTCCCCCTGATCTCAATATCTGTCCCTTTAACTCTCCCCTTGATATCACTCTCAGTCCCTTTAACGGGCCCCCGAAATCACTCTCTATCCCTTTAATAGTGCCTGCTCTCTCTCTGTCCCTTTAGCTGTATCAATCTTTGTCCCTTTAACTGTCCTCCTGATCACACTCTCTGTCCCTTTAACAGTCCCCCGATCACACTCACTGTCCCTTTAATAAACTCTGATCTCTCCCTGTCCCTTTAGCTGTCCCTGATATCAATCTTTGTCCCTTTAACTGTCGCCCTGTTCTCTCTCTCAGTACCTTTAACTGTCCCTGATCTCAATCTCTGTCCCTTTAAAATCCCCGTGATCTCACTCTCTGTCCCTTTAACATCCCCGTGATCTCACTCTCTGTCCCTTTAACCTCGCCATGATCTCACAGTCTGTCCCTTTAACATTCCCGTGATCTCACCCTCTGTCCCTTTAACCTCCCCGTGATCTCTCTCTGTTGCTTTAATCTCCCTGTGATCTCACTCTCTGTCCCTTTAACCTCCCCGTGATCTCATTCTCTGTCCCTTTAACCTCCCCGTGATCTCATTCTCTGTCCATTTAACCTCCCCGTGATCTCAATCTTTATCCCTTTAACCTCCCCGTGATCTCACTCTCTGTCCCTTTAACCTCCCCGTGATCTCACTCTCTATCCCTTTAACCTCCCCGTGATCTCATTCTCTGCCCCTTTAACCTCCCCGTGATCTCAATTTCTGTCCCTTTAACCTCCCTGTGATCTCATTCTTTGTCCCTTTAACCTCCCCGTGATCTCACTCTCTGTCGCTTTAACCTCCTCGTTAACTCCCTCTCTGTCCCTTTAACCGCCCCGTGATCTCACTTTCTGTCCCGTTAACCTCCCAGTGATCTAAATCTCTGTCCCTTTAACTTCCCAGTGATCTCACTCTCTTTCCATTTAGCCTCCCAGTGATCTCACTCCCTGTCCCTTTAGCCGCACAGTGATCTCAATCTCTGTCCCTTTAACCTCCCCATAATCTCACTCTCTGTCCCTTTAACCTGCCCGTGATCTCACTCTCTGTCCCTTTAACCTCCCCGTGAATTCACTCACTTTCCCGTTAACCTCCGCGTGATCTAAATCTCTGTCCCTTTAACTTCCCAGTGATCTCACTCTCTTTCCATTTAGCCTCCCTGTGATCTCACTCCCTGTCCCTTTAGCCGCACAGTGATTTCCCTCTCTGTCCCTTTAACCTCCCCATAATATCACTCTCTGCCCCTTTAATCTGCTCGTGATCTGACTTTCTGTCCCTTTAACCTCCCTGTGATCTCACTCTCTGTCCATTTAACCTCCCTGTGATCTCACTCTCTGTCCCTTTAACCTCCCCGTGATCTCAATCTCTGTCCCTTTAACCTCCCCGTAATCTCACTCATTGTCCCTTTAACCTCCCCGTGATCTAAATTTCTGCCCCTTTAACTTCCTAGTGATCTCACTCTCTTTCCTTTTAGCCTCCCCGTGATCTCACCCTCTGTCCCTTTAACCTCCCCGTAATCTCACTCTCTGTCCCTTTAACCTCCCTGTGATCTCACTCTCTGTCCCTTTAACCTCCACATGATCTCACTCTCTGTCCCATTAACCTCCCCTTGATCTCACTCTCTGTCGCTTTAACCTCCCCGTAATCTCTCTCTGTCCCTTTAACCTGCCCGTGATCTCACTCTATGTCCCGTTAACCTCCCCGTGATCTAAATTTCTGTCCCTTAAACTTCCCAGTGATCTCACTCTCTTTCCTTTTAGCCTCCCCGTGATCTCACTCTCTGTCCCTTTATCCTCCCCGTGATCTCAGTCTCTGCCCCTTTAACCTCCCCGTGATCTCAGTCTCTGCCCCATTAACCTCCCCGTGATCTCACTCTCTGTCCCTTTAACCTCCCCGTGATCTCACTCTCTGTCCATTTTACTTCCCCGTGATCTCACTCTCTGTCCCTTTAACGTCCACGTGATCTCACTCTCTGTCCATTTATTCTCCCACTGATCACTGTCTTTCCCTTTAAACTCCCCGTGTTCTCACTCTCTGTCCCTTTAACCTCCCCGCGATCTCACTCCCTGTCCCTTTAACCTCCCCGTAATCTCACTCATTGTCCAGTTAACCTACCTCTGATCTCACTCTCTGTCCCATTAACCTACCCGTGATCTCACTCTCTGTCCCTTCAACCTCCGCGTGATCTCAATCTCTGTCCCTTTAACGTCCCAGTGATCTCACTCTTCACTTTAACCTCCCCGTGATCTCAATCTCTGTCCCTTTAACCTCCCCGTAATCTCACTCATTGTCCCTTTAACGTCCCCGTGATTTCACTCTATGTCCCTTTAACCTCCCCGTGATTTCACTCTCTGTCCCTTTAACCTCCCCGTGAAATCATCTCTGTCCCTTTAACGTCCCAGTCATCTCACTTTGTCCCTTTATCCTCCCCGTGATCTCAATCTCTTTCCTTTTAACGTCCCAGTGATCTCACTCTATCCACTTAATCTTCCCGTGATGTAAATCTCTTTCCCTTTAGCCTCCCCATGATCTCACTCCCTGTCCCTTTAGCCATCCCGTGATCTCACTCTCTGTCCCTTTAACAGTCCCCCGATCACACTCACTGTCCCTTTAATAAACTCTGATCTCTCCCTGTCCCTTTAGCTGTCCCTGATATCAATCTTTGTCCCTTTAACTGTCGCCCTGTTCTCTCTCTCAGTACCTTTAACTGTCCCTGATCTCAATCTCTGTCCCTTTAAAATCCCCGTGATCTCACTCTCTGTCCCTTTAACATCCCCGTGATCTCACTCTCTGTCCCTTTAACCTCCCCATGATCTCACAGTCTGTCCCTTTAACATTCCCGTGATCTCACCCTCTGTCCCTTTAACCTCCCCATGAACTCTCTCTGTTGCTTTAATCTCCCTGTGATCTCACTCTCTGTCCCTTTAACCTCCCCGTAATCTCATTCTCTGTCCCTTTAACCTCCCCGTGATCTCACTCTCTGTAACATTAACCTCCCCGTGATCTCACTCTCTATCCCTTTAACCTCCCCGTCATCTCATTCTCTATCCATTTAACCTCCCCGTGATCTCAATCTTTATCCCTTTAACCTCCCCGTGATCTCACTCTCTGTCCCTTTAACCTCCCCGTGATCTCACTCTCTATCCCTTTAACCTCCCCGTGATCTCATTCTCTGCCCCTTTAACCTCCCCGTGATCTCAATTTCTGTCCCTTTAACCTCCCTGTGATCTCATTCTTTGTCCCTTTAACCTCCCCGTGATCTCACTCTCTGTCGCTTTAACCTCCTCGTTAACTCCCTCTCTGTCCCTTTAACCTCCCCGTGATCTCACTTTCTGTCCCGTTAACCTCCCAGTGATCTAAATCTCTGTCCCTTTAACTTCCCAGTGATCTCACTCTCTTTCCATTTAGCCTCCCAGTGATCTCACTCCCTGTCCCTTTAGCCGCACAGTGATCTCAATCTCTGTCCCTTTAACCTCCCCATAATCTCACTCTCTGTCCCTTTAACCTGCCCGTGATCTCACTCTCTGTCCCTTTAACCTCCCCGTGAATTCACTCACTTTCCCGTTAACCTCCGCGTGATCTAAATCTCTGTCCCTTTAACTTCCCAGTGATCTCACTCTCTTTCCATTTAGCCTCCCTGTGATCTCACTCCCTGTCCCTTTAGCCGCACAGTGATTTCCCTCTCTGTCCCTTTAACCTCCCCATAATGTCACTCTCTGTCCCTTTAATCTGCTCGTGATCTGACTTTCTGTCCCTTTAACCTCCCTGTGATCTCACTCTCTGTCCATTTAACCTCCCTGTGATCTCACTCTCTGTCCCTTTAACCTCCCCGTGATCTCAATCTCTGTCCCTTTAACCTCCCTGTAATCTCACTCATTGTCCCTTTAACCTCCCCGTGATCTAAATTTCTGCCCCTTTAACTTCCTAGTGATCTCACTCTCTTTCCTTTTAGCCTCCCCGTGATCTCACCCTCTGTCCCTTTAACCTCCCCGTAATCTCACTCTCTGTCCCTTTAACCTCCCTGTGATCTCACTCTCTGTCCCTTTAACCTCCACATGATCTCACTCTCTGTCCCATTAACCTCCCCTTGATCTCACTCTCTGTCGCTTTAACCTCCACGTAATCTCTCTCTGTCCCTTTAACCTGCCCGTGATCTCACTCTATGTCCCGTTAACCTCCCCGTGATCTAAATTTCTGTCCCTTAAACTTCCCAGTGATCTCACTCTCTTTCCTTTTAGCCTCCCCGTGATCTCACTCTCTGTCCCTTTATCCTCCCCGTGATCTCAGTCTCTGCCCCTTTAACCTCCCCGTGATCTCAGTCTCTGCCCCATTAACCTCCCCGTGATCTCACTCTCTGTCCCTTTAACCTCCCCGTGATCTCACTCTCTGTCGCTTTAACCTCCTCGTTAACTCCCTCTCTGTCCCTTTAACCTCCCCGTGATCTCACTTTCTGTCCCGTTAACGTCCCAGTGCTCTAAATCTCTGTCCCTTTAACTTCCCAGTGATCTCACTCTCTTTCCATTTAGCCTCCCAGTGATCTCAGTCCCTGTCCCTTTAGCCGCACAGTGATCTCACTCTCTGTCCCTTTAACCTCCCCATAATCTCACTCTCTGTCCCATTAAACTACCCGTGATCTCTCTCTCTGTCGCTTTAACCTCCCCGTAATCTCTCTCTGTCCCTTGAACTTGCCCGTGATCTTACTCTCTGTCCAGATAACCTCCCCGTGATCTAAATCTCTGTCCCTTTAACTTCCCAGTGATCTCACTCTCTTTCCTTTTAGCCTCCCCGTGATCTCACTCTCTGTCCCTTTAGCCTCCCCGTGATCTCACTCTCTGTCCCTTTAACCTCCCCGTAATCTCATGCTCTGACCCTTTAACATCCCTGTGATCTCACTCTCTGCCCCTTTAACCTCCCCGTGATCTCACTCTATGTCCTTTTTACTTCCCCGTGATCTCACTCCCTGTCCCTTTAACATCCCCGTAATCTCACTCATTGTCCAGTTAACCTACCTCTGATCTCTCTCTCTGTCCCATTAACCTCCCCGTGATCTCACTCTCTGTCCGTTTTACCTCCCAGTGATCTCAATCTCTGTCCCTTTAACCTCCCCGTAATCTCACTCATTGTCCCTTTAACCTCCCCGTGAATTCACTCTATGTCCCTTTAACCTCCCCGTGATTTCACTCTCTGTCCCTTTAACCTCCCCGTGTTCTCACTCTCTGTCCCTTTAACCTCCCCATAATCTCACTCTCGGTCACTTTCACGTGCCCGTGATCTCACTTTCTGTCCCTTTAACCTCCCCGTGATCTTTGTCTCTCTCCATTTAACCTCCCTGTGATATCGCTCTCTGTCCCTTTAACCTTACCGTGATCTCACTCTCTGTCCCATTAACCTCCCCATGATCTCACTCTCTGTCGCTTTAACCTCTCCGTAATCTCTCTCTGTCCCTTTAACTTGCCCGTGATCTCACTCTCTGTCCCGTTAACCTCCCCGTGATCTCACTCTCTGTCCCTTTAACCTCCCCGTGAACTCACTCTCAGTCCCTTTATCCTCCCCGTGATCTCACTCTCTGTCCCTTTAACATCCCCGTGATCTCACTCTCTGTCCCTTTTATCCTCCCCGTGATCTCAGTCTCTGTCCCTGTAACCTCCCCGTAATCTCACTCTCTATCCTTTTAAACCCCCTGTGATCTCACTCACTGTCCCATTAACCTCCCTGTGATCTCACTCTGTGTACGTTTAACCTCCCCTTTATCTCTCTCTCTCCCTTTAACCTCCCCGTGATCTTGTCTCTGTCCTTTTATCCTCACCGTCATCTAACTCTCTGGCCCTTTAACCGCCCCGTGATCTCACTCTCTGTCTCTTTAACCTCCCCATGTTCTCAATGTCTTGTCCTTTAACCTCCCCTTAACTCACTCTCTGTCCCTTTAACCTACCCGTGATCTCACTCTCTGTCCCTTTAACCTCCCCGTGATCTCACTCTCTGTCCCTTTAATCTCCCCGTGATCTCACTCCCTGTCCCTATAACATCCCCGTGATCTCACTTTCTATCCTTTTAAACTCCCTGTGATCTCTCGCTCTGTCCCTTTAACCTCTCGTGATCTCAGTCTCTGTCCTTTTAACCTCCCCGTCATCTAACTCTCTGTCCCTTTAACCTCCACGTGATTTCACTCTCTGTCCCTTTAACCTCCCCGTGATCTCACTCTCTGTCCCTTTAAACTCCCCGTGATCTCACTCACTGTCCCTTTAACCTCCCCGTTATCTCACTCTCTGTCCCTTTAATCTGCCCGTAATCTCACTCTCTGTCCCTTTAACTTCCCTGTGATCTCACTCTCTGTCCCGTTAACATCCTCGTGATCTAAATCACTGTCCCTTTACCCTCCCCGTGTTCTCTCTCTCTGTCGCATTAACCTCCCCGTGATCTCACTCTCTGTCCCTTTAAACTCCCCGTGATCTCACTCTCTCTCCCTTTACCCTCCCCGTGATCTCACTCTCGGTCCATTTAACCTCCCCGTGATCACAATCACTGTCCCTTTAACCGCCCCATGATCTCAATCTCTGTAACTTTAACCTCTCTGTGATCTCACTCTCTGTCCCTTTAAACTCCCCGTGATCTCACTCACTGTCCCTTTAACCTCCCCGTTATCTCACTCTCTGTCCCTTTAACCTCACCGTGATTTCACTCTCAGTCCCTTAAACCTCCACCTGATCTAACTCTCAGTCCCTTTAAACACCCCGAGATCTCACTCACTGTCCCTTTAACCTCCCCATAATCTCACTCTCTGTCCCTTTAACCTCCCCGTGATCTCAATCTCAGTCCCTTTAACCTAACCGTGATCTCACTCTCTGTTCCTTTTACACTCCCGTGATCTCACTCTCTGTCCCTTTAAACTCCCCGTAATCTCACTCTCTGTCCCTTTAACCTCCACGTGATCTCACTCTCCTTCCTTTAAACCTCCCCGTGATCTCACTCGCTATTCCTTTTACCCTCCCGTGATCTCACTCTCTGTCCCTTTAACTCCCCGTGGTCTCACTCTGCGTGCGTTTAACCTCCCCTTGATCTCTCTCCCTGCCCCTTAAACCTCCCCATGATCTCAGTCTCTGTCCTTTTAAACTACCCGTGATCTCTCTCTCTGTCCCTTTAACCACCCCGTGATCTCAATCTCAGTCCATTTAACATCCCAGTGATCTCACTCACTGTCCCTTTAATCTCCCCGTGATCTCACTCTATGTCCCTTTAACTTCCCAGTGATCTCACTCTCTGTCCCTTGAACCCTCCCGTGATCTCACTCTCTGTCCCTTTAAACTCCCCGTGATCTCACTCACTGTCCCTTTAACCTCCCCGTTATCTCACTCTCTGTCCCTTTAATCTGCCCGTAACCTCACTCTCTGTCCCTTTAACTTCCCTGTGATCTCACTCTCTGTCCCGTTAACATCCTCGTGATCTAAATCACTGTCCCTTTACCCTCCCCGTGTTCTCTCTCTCTGTCGCATTAACCTCCCCGTGATCTCACTCTCTGTCCCTTTAAACTCCCCGTGATCTCACTCTCTCTCCCTTTACCCTCCCCGTGATCTCACTCTCGGTCCATTTAACCTCCCCGTGATCACAATCACTGTCCCTTTAACCGCCCCATGATCTCAATCTCTGTAACTTTAACCTCTCTGTGATCTCACTCTCTGTCCCTTTAAACTCCCCGTGATCTCACTCACTGTCCCTTTAACCTCCCCGTTATCTCACTCTCTGTCCCTTTAACCTCACCGTGATTTCACTCTCAGTCCCTTAAACCTCCACCTGATCTAACTCTCAGTCCCTTTAAACTCCCCGAGATCTCACTCACTGTCCCTTTAACCTCCCCATAATCTCACTCTCTGTCCCTTTAACCTCCCCGTGATCTCAATCTCAGTCCCTTTAACCTAACCGTGATCTCACTCTCTGTTCCTTTTACACTCCCGTGATCTCACTCTCTGTCCCTTTAAACTCCCCGTAATCTCACTCTCTGTCCCTTTAACCTCCACGTGATCTCACTCTCCTTCCTTTAAACCTCCCCGTGATCTCACTCGCTATTCCTTTTACCCTCCCGTGATCTCACTCTCTGTCCCTTTAACTCCCCGTGGTCTCACTCTGCGTGCGTTTAACCTCCCCTTGATCTCTCTCCCTGCCCCTTAAACCTCCCCATGATCTCAGTCTCTGTCCTTTTAAACTACCCGTGATCTCTCTCTCTGTCCCTTTAACCACCCCGTGATCTCAATCTCAGTCCATTTAACATCCCAGTGATCTCACTCACTGTCCCTTTAATCTCCCCGTGATCTCACTCTATGTCCCTTTAACTTCCCAGTGATCTCACTCTCTGTCCCTTTAACCCTCCCGTGATCTCACTCTCTGTCCCTTTAAACTCCCCGTGATCTCACTCTCTGTCCATTTAACCTCCCTGTGATCTCACTCTCTGTCCCTTTAACCTCCACGTGATCTCACTCTCTGTCCCATTAACCTCACCGTGATCTCACTCTCTGTCCCTTTAACCTCCCCGTGATCTCACTCTCTGTCGCTTTAACCTCCCTCTGATCTCATTCTCCGTCCCTTTCACCTCCCCGTGAAGACACTCTCTGTCCCTTTAACCTCCCCGTGATCTGACTCTCTGTCCCTCTAACCTCCCCGTGATCTCACTCTCTGTCCCTTTAACTTCCCCGTAATCTCTCTCTCTCCCTTTAACCTCCCCGTGATGTCACTCTCTGACCCGTTAACCTCCCTGTGATCTAAATCTCTGACCCTTTAACTTCCCAGTGATCTCACTCTCCTTCCTTTTAGCCTCCCCGTGATCTCACTCTCTGTCCCTTTAACCTCCCCGTGTTCTCACTCTCTGTCCCTTTAACCTCCACATAATCTCACTCCCGGTCGCTTTTCCATGCCCGTGATCTCACTTTCGGTCACTTTAACCTCCCTGTGATCTCTCTCTCTGTCCCATTAACCACCCAGTGATCTCACTTTCTGTCCCTTTAACCTCCCCGTGATCTCACTCTCTGTCTCTTTAACCTCCCCATGTTCTCAATGTCTTGTCCTTTAACCTCCCCTTAACTCACTCTCTGTCCCTTTAACCTACCCGTGATCTCACTCTCTGTCCCTTTAACCTCCCCGTGATCTCACTCTCTGTCCCTTTAATCTCCCCGTGATCTCACTCCCTGTCCCTATAACATCCCCGTGATCTCACTTTCTATCCTTTTAAACTCCCTGTGATCTCTCGCTCTGTCCCTTTAACCTCTCGTGATCTCAGTCTCTGTCCTTTTAACCTCCCCGTCATCTAACTCTCTGTCCCTTTAACCTCCACGTGATTTCACTCTCTGTCCCTTTAACCTCCCCGTGATCTCACTCTCTGTCCCATTAACCTCCCCGTGATCTCATTCAATGTCCCCATAAGGTCCCCGTGATCTCACTCTCTGTCCCATTAACATCTCCGCGATCTCACTCTGTCACTTTAATGTCCCCGTGAACTCACTCTCTTCTTTTTAACCTCCCCGTGATCTCACTCAATGTCCCTTTAACTCCACGTGATCTCACTCTCTGTCCCTTTAACTCCCCGTGATCTCACTCTGTGTGCGTTTAACCTCCCCGTGATCTCTCTCTCTGTACCTTTAACTTCCCCGTGATCTCACTCACTGTCCTTTTAACCTCGCCGTGTTCTCAATCTCTGGCCCTTTTACCTACCCTTAACTCACTCTCTGTTCCTTTAACCTCCTCGTGATCTCACTCTCTGTCCCTTTAACCTCCCCGTGATCTCACTCTCTGTCCCTTTAACCTCCCCGTGATCTCACTCTCTGTCCCTTTAACAGTCCCTGTTCTCACTTTTTGTCCTTTTGACTGTCCCCGATCTCAATCTTTGTCCCTTTAACCTCCCCGTGATCTCAATCTCTGTCCCTTTAACCTCCCCGTGATCTCACTCTCTGTCAATTTAACCTTCCCATGATCTCACTCTCTGTAACTTTAACCCTCCCGTGATCTCACCCTCTGTCCCTATAACATCCCCGTGATCTCAATCACTGTCCCTTTAACCTCCCCGTGATCTCACTCTCTGTCCCTTTAAACTCCCCGTGATCTCACTCACTGTCCCTTTAACCTCCCCGTTATCTCACTCTCTGTCCCTTTAACCTCCCCGTAATCTCACTCTCTGTCCCTTTAACTTCCCTGTGATCTCACTCTCTGTCCCGTTAACATCCTCGTGATCTAAATCTCTGTCCCTTTAACCTCCCCGTGCTCTCACTCTCGATCCCATTAACTTCCCCGTGATAGCACTCACTGTCCAGTTAACGTCCCCGTGATCTCACTCCCGTTCTCTTTCACCGCCCCGTGAACTCATTCTCTATACCTTTACCCTCCCCGTGTTCTCACTCTCTGTCGCATTAACCTCCCCGTGATCTCACTCTCTGTCCCTTTAAACTCCCCGTGATCTCACTCTCTCTCCCTTTAACCTCCCTGTGATCTCACGCTCTGTCCCTTTAACCGCCCCGTGATCTCAATCTCTGTAACTTTAACCTCTCTGTGATCTCACTCTCTTTCCCATTAACTTCCCCTGATCTCAATATCTGTCCCTTTAACTCTCCCCTTGATATCACTCTCAGTCCCTTTAACTGGCCCCCGAAATCACTCTCTAGCCCTTTAATAGTGCCTGCTCTCTCTCTGTCCCTTTAGCTGTCCCTGGTATCACTCTTTGTCCCTTTAACTGTCCTCCTGATCACACTCTCTGTCCATTTAACAGTCCCCCGATCACACTCACTGTCCCTTTAATAAACTCAGATCTCTCCCGGTCCCTTTAGCTGTCCCTGATATCAATCTTTGTCCCTTTAACTGTCGCCCTGTTCTCCCTCTCAGTACCTTTAACTGTCCCTGATCTCAATCTCTGTCCCTTTAAAATCCCCGTGATCTCACTCTCTGTCCCTTTAACATCCCCGTGATCTCACTCTCTGTCCCTTTAACCTCCCCATGATCTCACAGTCTGTCCCTTTAACCTCCCCGTGATCTCACTCTCTATCCCTTTAACCTCCCCGTGACCTCATTCTCTGTCCCTTTAACCTCCCCGTGATCTCACTCTCTGTAACTTTAACCTCCCCGTGATCTCACTCTCTATCCCTTTAACCTCCCCGTGATCTCAATCTTTGTCCCTTTAACCTCCCCGTGATCTCACTCTCTGTCCCTTCAACCTCCCCGTGATCTCATTCTCTGTACCTTTAACCTACCCGTGATCTCATTCTTTGTCGCTTTAACCTCCCCGTGATCTCACTCTCTGTCCCGTTAACCTCCCAGTGATCTAAATCTCTGTCCCTTTAACTTCCCAGTGATCTCACTCTCTTTCCATTTAGCCTCCCAGTGATCTCACTCCCTGTCCCTTTAGCCGCACAGTGATCTCACTCTCTGTCCCTTTAACCTCCCCATAATCTCACTCTCTGTCCCTTTAACCTGCCCGTGATCTCACTCTCTGTCCCTTTAACCTTCCCTTTATCTCTCTCTGTCCCGTTAACCTCCTCGTGAATTCACTCACTGTCCCGTTAACCTCCGCGTGATCTAAATCTCTGTCCCTTTAACTTCCCAGTGATCTCACTCTCTTTCCATTTAGCCTCCCTATGATCTCACTCCCTGTCCCTTTAGCCGCACAGTGATCTCCCTCTCTGTCCCTTTAACCTCCCCATAATATCATTCTCTGTCCCTTTAATCTGCCCGTGATCTGACTTTCTGTCCCTTTAACCTCCCTGTGATCTCACTCTCTGTCCATTTAACCTCCCTGTGATCTCACTCTCTGTCCCTTTAACCTCCCCGTGATCTCACTCTCTGTCCCATTAACCTCCCCGTGATCTCTCTCTCTGTCGCTTTAACCTCCCCGTAATCTCTCTCTGTCCCTTTAACTTGCCCGTGATCTCTCTCTCTGTCCCGTTAACCTCCCCGTGATCTAAATCTCTGTCCCTTTAACTTCCCAGTGATCTCACTCTCTGTCCCTTTAATCTCCCCGTGATCTCACTCCCTGTCCCTATAACATCCCCGTGATCTCACTTTCTATCCTTTTAAACTCCCTGTGATCTCTCGCTCTGTCCCTTTAACCTCTCGTGATCTCAGTCTCTGTCCTTTTAACCTCCCCGTCATCTAACTCTCTGTCCCTTTAACCTCCACGTGATTTCACTCTCTGTCCCTTTAACCTCCCCGTGATCTCACTCTCTGTCCCATTAACCTCCCCGTGATCTCATTCAATGTCCCCGTAAGGTCCCCGTGATCTCACTCTCTGTCCCTTTAACATCTCCGCCATCTCACTCTGTCACTTTAATGTATCCGTGAACTCACTCTCTTCTTTTTAACCTCCCCGTGATCTCACTCAATGTCCCTTTAACTCCCCGTGATCTCACTCTGTGTGCGTTTAACCTCCCCGTGATCTCTCTCTCTGTACCTTTAACTTCCCCCTGATCTCACTCACTGTCCTTTTAACCTCGCCGTGTTCTCAATGTCTGGCCCTTTTACCTACCCTTAACTCACTCTCTGTTCCTTTAACCTCCTCGTGATCTCACTCTCTGTCCCTTTAACCTCCCCGTGATCTCACTCTCTGTCCCTTTAACCTCCCCGTGATCTCACTCTCTGTCCATTTAACAGTCCCTGTTCTCACTTTTTGTCCTTTTGACTGTACCCGATCTCAATCTTTGTCCCTTTAACCTCCCCGTGATCTCAATCTCTGTCCCTTTAACCTCCCCGTGATCTCACTCTCTGTCACTTTAACCTTCCCATGATCTCACTCTCTGTAACTTTAACCCTCCCGTGATCTCACCCTCTGTCCCTATAACATCCCCGTGATCTCACTCTCTGTCCCTTTAACCTCCACGTGATCTCAATCACTGTCCCTTTAACCTCCCCGTGATCTCACTCTCTGTCCCTTTAAACTCCCCGTGATCTCACTCACTGTCCCTTTAACCTCCCCGTTATCTCACTCTCTGTCCCTTTAATCTGCCCGTAATCTCACTCTCTGTCCCTTTAACTTCCCTGTGATCTCACTCTGTCCCGTTAACATCCTCGTGATCTAAATCACTGTCCCTTTACCCTCCCCGTGTTCTCTCTCTCTGTCGCATTAACCTCCCCGTGATCTCACTCTCTGTCCCTTTAAACTCCCCGTGATCTCACTCTCTCTCCCTTTACCCTCCCCGTGATCTCACTCTCGGTCCATTTAACCTCCCCGTGATCACAATCACTGTCCCTTTAACCGCCCCATGATCTCAATCTCTGTAACTTTAACCTCTCTGTGATCTCACTCTCTGTCCCTTTAACCTCCCCGTTATCTCACTCTCTGTCCCTTTAACCTCACCGTGATTTCACTCTCAGTCCCTTAAACCTCCACCTGATCTAACTCTCAGTCCCTTTAAACTCCCCGAGATCTCACTCACTGTCCCTTTAACCTCCCCATAATCTCACTCTCTGTCCCTTTAACCTCCCCGTGATCTCAATCTCAGTCCCATTAACCTCCCCGTGATCTCTCTCTCTGTCGCTTTAACCTCCCCGTAATCTCTCTCTGTCCCTTTAACTTGCCCGTGATCTCTCTCTCTGTCCCTTTAACCTCCCCGTGATCTAAATCTCTGTCCCTTTAACTTCCCAGTGATCTCACTCTCTGTCCCTTTAGCCTCCCCATGATCTCACTCTCTGTCCCTTTAACCTCCCCGTAATCTCACTCTCTGACCCTTTAACATCCCCGTGATCTCACTCTCTGTCGCTTTAACCTCCCCGTAATCTAAATCTCTGTCCCTTTAACTTCCCAAAAATCTCACTCTCTGTCCCTTTAACCTCCCCATGATCTCACTCTCTGTCCCTTTAACCTCCCCGTGATCTCATTCTCCGTCCCTTTCACCACCCCATGAACACACTCTCTGTCCCTTTAACCTCCCCGTGATCTGACTCTCTGTCCCTCTAACCTCCCCGTGATGTCACTCTCTGACCCGTTGACCTCCCTGTGATCTAAATCTCTGTCCCTTTAACTTCCCAGTGATCTCACTCTCTTTCCTTTTAGCCTCCCCGTGATCTCACTCTCTGTTCCTTTAAGCTGCACGTGATCTCACTCTCTCTCCCTTTAACCTCCCTGTGATCTCACACTCTGTCCCTTTAACCTCCCCGTGATCTCACTCTCTGTCCCCTTAACCTCCCTGTGATCTCACACTCTGTCCCTTTAACCTCCTCGTGATCTCAACCTCTGTCCCTTTAACTACCAGTGATCTCTCTCTGTCGCTTTAATCTCCCCGTAAACTCTCTCTGTCCCTTTAAACTCCCCGTGATCTCACTCTCTGTCCCTTTAACCTCCCCGTGATCTCACACTCTGTCCCTTTAACCTCCTCGTGATCTCAACCTCTGTCCCTTTAATTCCCAGTGATCTCTCTCTGACGCTTTAATCTCCCCGTAAACTCTCTCTGTCCCTTTAAACTCCGGATGTTCTCACTCTCTGTCCCTTTAAACTCACCGTGTTATCACTCTCTGTCCATTTAACCTCCCCGTGATCTCATTCTCTGTCCCTTTAAACTCCCCGTGATCTCTCTCTCTCCCCCTTTAATTTCCCCGTGATCTCACTCTCAGCCACTTTAACGTCCCCGTGATCTCACTTTCAGTCCCTTTAACCTCCCAGTGATCTCACTCTCAGTCCTTTTAACCTCCCCGTGATCTCACTCTCTGTCACTTTAATGTCCCCGTGAACTCACTCTCAGTCCCTTTATCCTCCCCATGATCTCACTCTCTGTCCCTTTAACATCCCCGTGAACTCACTCTGTGTCCCATTAACATTCCCGCGATCTCACTCTGTCACTTTAACGTCCCCGTGAACTGACTCTCTGCCCCTTTAACCTCACCGTGATCTCACTCCATGTCCCATTAACTCCCCGTGATCACACGCTCTGTCCCTTTACCTTCCCCATGATCTCAGTCTCGGCCTTTTAAACTCCCCGTGATCTCTCTTTCTGTCCCTTTAACCTCCCCGTGATCGCAATCTCTGTCCCTTTAACAGTCCCTGTTCTCACTATTTGTCCTTTTGACTGTCCCCGATCTCAATCTTTGCCCCTTTAGCCTCCCCGTGATCTCAATCTCTGTCCCTTTAACCTCCCCGTGATCTCACTCACTGTCCCGTTAAGCTTCCCGTGATCTCACTCTCTGTAACTTTAACCCTCCCGTGATCTCACTCTCTGTCCCTTTAACCTGACTGTGATCATACTCTCTGTCCATTTAATGTCCCCGTGATCTCACTCTCTGTCCCTATAACCTCACCGTGATCTCTCTCTCTGTCCCTATAATCTCCCCGTGATCTCACTCCCTGTCCCTTTAACCTCCCCGTGATCACACTCTCTGTCCCTTTAACCTCCCCGTGATCTCACTCACTGTCCCTTTAACCTCCCCGTAATCTCACTCTCTGTCCCTTTAACCTCCACGTGATCTCACGCTCCTTCCTTTAAGCATTCCCGTGATCTCACTCTCTGTCCCTTTAACTCCCCGTGATCTCACTCTGCGTGCGTTTAACCTCCCCGTGATCTCTCTCCCTGTCCCTTTAACCTCCCCATGATCTCAGTCTCTGTCCATTTAAACTACCCGTGATCTCTCTCTCTGTCCCTTTAACCACCCCGTGATCTCAATCTCAGTCCATTTAACCTCCCCGTGATCTCACTCACTGTCCCTTTAATCTCCCCGTGATCTCACTCTCTGCTCCTTTAACCTCGCCGTGTTCTCACTCTCTGTCCCTTTAACATCTCCGTGATCTCACTCTCTGCTCCTTTAACCTCGCCGTGTTCTCAATCTCTGGCCCTTTAACCTCCACTTAACTCACTCTCTGTCCCTTTAACCTCCAAGTGATCTCAATCTCTGTCCCTTTAACCTCCCCTTGATCTAACAATCTGTCCCTTTAACTTCCCCATGATCTCACTCTCTGTCCCTTTAACCCTCCCGTGATCTCACTGTCCGTCCCTTTACTATCCCCGTCATCTCACTCTCTGTCCCTTTAACCTCCCCGTGATCTCTCTCTCTGTCCCATTAACCTCCCCGTGATCTCAGTCTCTGTCCTTATAAACTCCCCGTGATCTCTCTCTCTGTCCCTATAACCTCCCCGTGATCTCACTCCCTGTCCCTTTAACCTCCCCGTGATCTCACTCTCTGTCCCTTTAACCTCCCCGTGATCTCACTCACTGTCCCTTTAACCTCCCCGTAATCTCACTCTCTGTCCCTTTAACCTCCCCGTGATCTCAGTCTCTGTCCCTTTAACATCCCCATGATCTCAATCTCTGTCCCTTTAACATCTCCGTGATCTCACTCTCTGTCCCTTTAACCTTGCCGTGTTCTCAATCTCTGGCCCTTTAAACTCCCCTTAACTCACTCTCTGTCTCTTTAACCTCCAAGTGGTCTCACTCTCTGTCCCTTTAACCTCCCCGTGATCTCAATCTCTGTCCCTTTAACCTCCCCGTGATCTCACTCTCTGTCCCTTTAACGTCCCCGTGATCTCAATCTCTGTCCCTTTAACCTCCCCGTGATTTCAATCTCTGTCCCTTTAACCTCTCCTTGATTTCACTCTCTGTCCCTTTAAACTCACCGTGATCTCACTCTCTGTCCCTTTATCCCTCCCTTGATCTCACTCCTTGTCCCTTTAACCTCCCCGTGATCTCACTCTCCGTCCCTTTAACCTCCACGTGATCTCACCCTCTGTCCCTATAACATTCCCGTGATCTCAATCTCTGTCCCTTTAACCTCCCCGTGATCTCACTCTCTGTCCCTTTAACCTCCCCGTAATCTCACTCTCTATCCCTTTAACCTGTCCGTGATCTATCTCTCAGTTCCTTTAACCTCCCCGTGATCTCACTTTCAGTCCCTTTAAACTCCCAGTGATCTCAGTCTCATTCCCTTTAACCTTCCCGTGATCTCACTCTCTGTCACTTTAACGTCCCTGTGAACTCACTCTCTGTCCCTTTAACCTCCCCGTGATCTCACTCTTTGTACTTTTAACCTCCCCGTTATCTCTCTCTCTGTCCCTTTAAACTCCCTCTGATCTCAGTCTCAGAAATTTTAAACTCCCCGTGATCTCATTCTCTGTCCTTTTAACCAATCTGTCATCTAACTCTCTGGCCCTTTAACCTCCCCGTGATTTCACTCTCTGTCCCTTTATCCTCCCCGTGATCTCACTCTCTCTCCCTTTAACCTCCCCGTGATCTCATTATCTGTCCTTTTATCCTCCCCGTCATCTAAGTCTCTGGCCCTTTAAACGCCCCGTGATATCACTCTCTGTCTCATTAACCTCCCCATGTTCTCAATCTCTGGCATTTCAACCTCCCCTTAACTCACTCTATTTCCCAATTACCTCCCCGTGATCTCAATCTCTGTCCCTTTAACAGTACCAGTTCTCACAT
The DNA here is from genome assembly GCF_964194155.1 of Cetorhinus maximus. Lineage (NCBI taxonomy): Eukaryota > Metazoa > Chordata > Chondrichthyes > Lamniformes > Cetorhinidae > Cetorhinus > Cetorhinus maximus. The sequence continues at coordinate 11,529 of NW_027596955.1, read as the reverse complement.
TCTGACCTTTTGACTGTCTCCGATCTCAATGTCTGCCCCTTTAACCTCCCCGTGATCTCACTCTCTGAACCTTTAACCACCCCGTGATCTCACTCTCTGTCCCTTTAAACTCCCCGTGATCTCACCCTCTGTCCCCTTTACCTCCCCGTGATCTCACTCTCTGTCCCTTTCACTGTATCTGATCTCACTCTCTGTCTCTTTAACTGTGCCCGATCTCAATCTCTGTCCCTTTCACTTTCTCTGTTCTCACTCTCTGTCCCTTTAACAACTCCGCGATCGCTCTCTGTCCCTTTGACCTGCCCGTGATATCACTCTCTGTGCCTTTAACCTCCACGTGATCTCACTCTCCGTCCCTTTTACCTCCACGTGATCTCACTCTCTATTCCTTTAACCCTCCCGAGACCTCACTATCTGTCCCTTTAACCTCCCCGTGATCTCACTCTCTGTCCCTTTATCCTCCCCGTGATCTCAATCTCTGTCCCTTTAACATCCCCGGGATCTCACTCTCTGTCCGTTTAACCTCCCGGTGATCTCGCTCCATGTCCCTTTAACTCCACATGATCTCAATCTCTGTCCCTTTATCTCTTCGAGATCTCACTCTCTGTCCCTTTAACCTCCCCGTGATCACTCTCTGTGTCTCTTTAAGCTCACCGTGATCTCACTCTCTGCCCCTTTAACCTCCCCGTGATATCATTCTCTGTCCCTTTAACCTCCCCGTGATGTCATTCTATCCCTTTAAACTCACCGTGATCTCAATCTCTGTCCCTTTAAACACCCCGTGATCTCACTCCCTGTCCATTTAACAACCCAGTGATCTCACTCTCTGTCCCTTTAACCTCCCAGTGATCTCATGATCTGTCCCTTTAACCTCACCGTTATCTCACTGAGTGTCCCTTTTAAACTCCAATAGTGCAGCACACCCTCAATTACTGACACTCCAATAGTGCAGCACACCCTCAATTACTGACACTCCAATAGTGCAGCACACCCTCAATTACTGAGACTCCAATAGTGCAGCACACACTCAATTACTGACCCTCCAATAGTGCAGCACACCCTCAATTACTGACACTCCAATAGTACAGCACACCCTCAATTACTGACACTTCAATAGTGCAGCACACCCTCAATTACTGACCCTCCAATAGTGCAGCACAACCTCAATTACTGACACTCCAATAGTGCAGCACACCCTCAATTACTGACACTCCAATAGTGCAGCACACCCTCAATTACTGACCCTCCAATAGTGCAGCACACCCTCAATTACTGACCCACCAATAGTGCAGCACACCCTCAATTACTGACACTCCAATAGGGCAGCACACCCTCAATTACTGACACTCCAATAGTGCAGCACACCCTCAATCACTGACACTCCAATAGTGCAGAACAGCCTCAATTACTGACACTCCAATTGTGCAGCACAGCCTCAATTGCTGACCCACCAATAGTGCAACACACCCTCAATCACTGACACTCCAATAGTGCAGAACAGCCTCAATTACTGACACTCCAATAGTGCAGCACACCCTCAATTACTGACACTCCAATTGTGCAGCACAGCCTCAATTACTGACACTCCAATAGTGCAGCACACCCTCAATTACTGACACTCCAATTGTGCAGCACAGCCTCAATTACTGACCCTCCAATAGTGCAGCACACCCTCAATTACTGACACTCCAATAGTGCAGCACACCCTCAATTACTGACACTCCAATAGTGCAGCACACGCTCAATTACTGACCCTCCAATTGTGCAGCACAGCCTCAATTACTGACCCTCCAATAGTGCAGCACACCCTCAATTACTGACACTCCAATAGTGCAGCACACCCTCAATTACTGACACTACAATAGTGCAGCACACCCTCAATTACTGATACTCCAATAGTGCAACACACCCACAATTACTGACACTCCAATAGTGCAGCACACCCTCAATTACTGAACCTCCAATAGTGCAGCACACGCTCAATTACTGACCCTCCAATAGTGCAGCACACCCTCAATTACTGACACTCCAATAGTGCAGCACACCCTCAATTAATGACACTCCAATAGTGCAGCACACCCTCAATTACTGACACTCCAATAGTGCAGCACACCCTCCATTAATGACACTCCAATAGTGCAGCACACCCTCAATTACTGACACTCCAATAGTGCAGCACACCCTCCATTAATGACACTCCAATAGTGCAGCACACCCTCAATTACTGACCCTCCAATAGTGCAGCACAATCTCAATTACTGACCCTCCAATAGTGCAGCACACCCTCAATTACTGACACTCCAATAGTGCAGCACACCCTCAATTACTGACCCTCCAATAGTGAGGCACAATCTCAATTACTGACCCTCCAATAGTGCAGCACACCCTCAATTACTGACACTCCAATAGTGCAGCACACCCTCAATTACTGACCCTCTAATAGTGCAGCACAGCCTCCATTACTGACACTCCAATAGTGCAGCACACCCTCAATTACTGACCCTCCAATAGTGCAGCACACCCTCAATTACAGACTCCCGAATAGTGCAGCACACCCTCAAGTACTGTCACTCCAATAGTGCAGCACACCCTCAATTACTGACCCTCCAATAGTGCAGCTCACCCTCAATTACTGACCCTCCAATAGTGCAGCACACCCTCAATTACAGACTCCCGAATAGTGCAGCACACCCTCAAGTACTGTCACTCCAATAGTGCAGCACACCCTCAATTACTGACACTCCAATAGTGCAGCAAAACCTCAATTACTGACACTCCAATAGTGCAGCACACCCTCAATTACTGACTCTCCAATAGTGCAGCACACCCTCAATTACTGACACTCCAATAGTGCAGCAAAACCTCAATTACTGACACTCCAATAGAGCAGCACACCCTCAATTACTGACCCTCCAATAGTGCAGCACACCCTCTATTACTGACACTCCAATAGTGCAGCACACCCTCAATTACTGACACTCCAATAGTTCAGCACACACTCAATTACTGCCACTCCAATAGTGCAGCACTCATTCAATTACTGACACTACAATAGTGCAGAACACCCTCAATTACTGACCCTCCAATAGTGCAGCACACCCTCAATTACTGACACTACAATAGTGCAGAACACCCTCAATTACTGACCCTCCAATAGTGCAGAACACCCTCAATTACTGACCCTCCAATAGTGCAGCACACTCTCAATTACTGACCCTCCAATAGTGCGGCACACCCTCAATTACTGACACTCCAATAGTGCAGCACACCCTCAAATACTGATCCTCCAATAGTGCAGCACATCCTCAATTACTGACCCTCCAATAGTGCAGATCACCCTCAATTACTGACACACCAATAGTGCAGCACACACTCAATTACTGACACTCCAATAGTGCAGCACACCCTCAATTACTGACACTCCAATAGTGCAGCACACCCTCAACTACTGACCCTCCAATAGTGCAACACACCCTCAATTACTGACCCTCCAATAGTGCAGCACACCCTCAATTACTGACACTCCAATAGTGCAGAACACCGTCAATTACTGACAGTCCGATAGTTCAGCACACCCTCAAGTACTGACACCTCAATAGTGCAGCACACCCTCAATTACTGACACTCCAATAGTGCAGCACACCCTCAAATACTGACCGTCCAATAGTGCAGCACACCCTCAAATACTGACCCTCCAATAGTGCAGCACACCCTCAATTACTGACACTCCAATAGTGCAGCACACCCTCAAATACTGACCGTCCAATAGTGCAGCACACCCTCAAATACTGACCCTCCAATAGTGCAGCACACCCTCAAATACTGACCCTCCAATAGTGCAGCACACCCTCAATTACTGACCCTCCAATAGTGCAGCACAACCTCAATTACTGACACCTCAATAGTGAAGCACACCCTCAATTACTGACCCTCCAATAGTGCAGCACACCCTCAATTACTGACCCTCCAATAGTGCAGCACACCCTCAATTACTGACACTCCAATAGTGCAGCACACCCTCAATTACTGACACTCCAATAGTGCACCACACCCTCAATTACTGACACTCCAATAGTGCAGCACACCCTCAATTACTGACAATCCAATAGTGCAGCACACCCTCAATTACTGACACTCCAATAGTGCAGCACACCCTCAATTACTGACCCTCCAATAGTACAGCACACCCTCAATTACTGACCCTCCAATAGTGCAGCACACCCTCAATTACAGAGACTCCAATAGTGCAGCACACCCTCAATTACTGACCCTCCAATACTGCAGCACACCCTCAATTACTGACACTCCAATAGTGCAGCACACCCTCAATTACTGACACTCCAGTAGTGCAGCACACCCTCAATTACTGACACTCCAATAGTGCAGCACACCCTCAATTACAGAGACTCCAATAGTGCAGCACACCCTCAATTACTGACCCTCCAATAGTGCAGCACACCCTCAATTACTGACACTCCAATAGTGCAGCACAACCTCAATTACTGACCCTCCAATAGTGCAGCACACCCTCAATTACTGACCCTCCAATAGTGCAGCACACCCTCAATTACTGACTCTCCAATAGTGCAGCACACCCTCAATTACTGACACTCCAATAGTGCAGCACACCCTCAATTACTGACACTCCAATAGTGCAGCACACCCTCAATTACTGACACTGCAATAGTGCAGCACACCCTTAACTACTGACACTCCAATAGTGCAGCACACCCTTAACTACTGACCTCCAATAGTGCAGCACACCCTCAAATAATGACACTCCAATAGTGCAGCACACCCTCAATTACTGTGGGCAGTGATGTAGCGCTGAGGGAGTGGTGTGAGCAGTGATGTCGCGCTTTGGGAGTGGTGTGGGTAGTGGTGTAGCGCTGTGGGAGTGGTGTGGGCAGTGGTGTAGCGCTGTGGGAGTGGTGTGGGCAGTGGTGTAGCGCTGTGGGAGTGGTGTGGGCAGTGGTGTAGCGCTGTGGGAGTGGTGTGGGCAGTGGTGTAGAGATCTGAGAGTGGTGTGGGCTGTGGTGTTGCACTGCGATAGTGGTGTGAGCAGTGGTGTAGATATGTGGGAGTGTTGTAGGCAGTGGTGTAGCTCTGTGGGAGTGGTGTGTGCAGAAGTGTAGCGCTGTGGGAGTGGTGTGGGCAGTGGTGTAGCGCTGTGGGAGCGGTGTGTGCAATGGTGTAGTGCTGTGGGACTGGTGTGTGCAGTGGTGTAGTGCTGTGGAAGTGGTGTAGGCAGTGGTGTAGCGCTGTGGGAGTGGTGTGGGTTGTGGTGTTGCGCTGTGGGAGTGCTGTGGGCAGTGGTATGGCGCTGTGAGAGTGGTGTGGGCAGTGGTGAAGAGCTGTGGGAGTGGTGTGGGCAGTGGTGTCGTGCTGTGGGTGTGATCTGGGCAGTGGTGTAGCGCTGTGGGAGTGGTGTGGGCAGTGGTGTAGCGCTGTGGGAGTGGTGTGTGCAGTGGTGTCGTGCTGTGGGTGTGATCTGGGCAGTGGTGTAGCGCTGTGGGAGTGGTGTGGGCAGTGGTGTAGCGCTGTGGGAGTGGTGTGTGCAGTGGTGTCGTGCTGTGGGTGTGATCTGGGCAGTGGTGTAGCGCTGTGGGAGTGGTGTGTGCAGAGGTATAGCGCTGTGGGAGAGGTGTGGGCAGTGGTGTAGCGCTGTGGGAGTGGTGTGGGTAGTGGTGTAGCGCTGAAGGTGTCGTGTCGGCAGTGGTGTAGCGCTGTGGGATTGGTGTGGGCAATGGTGTAGCGCTGTGGGAGTGGTGTGGGCAGTGGTGTAGCGCTGTGGGAGTGGTGTGGGTTGTGGTGTAGCGCTGTGGTAGTGGAGTGGGCAGTGGTGTAGTGCTGTGGGAGTGGTGTGGGCAGTGGTTTAGCGCTGTGGGAGTGGTGTGGGCAGTGGTGTAGCGCTGTGGGTGTAGTGTGGGCAGTGGTGTAGCGCTGTGGGAGTGTTGTGGGCAGTGTTGAGGCGCCGTGGGAGTGGTGTGGGCATTGGTGTAGTTCTGTAGGTGTGGTGTGGGCAGTGGTGTTGTGCTGTGAGAGTGGTGTGGGTTGTGGTGTAGCGCTGTGGGATTGGTGGGCAGTAGTGTACCGCTGTAGGTGTGGTGTGGGCAGTGGTGTAGCGCTGTAGGTGTGGTGTGGGCAGTGGTGTAGCTCTGTGGGAGTGGTGTGGGCAGTGTTGCAGCTCTGTGGGAGTGGTGAGGGCAGTGGTTTAGCGCTGTGGGAGTGGAGTGGGCAGTGGTATAGTGCTGTGGGAGTGGTGTGGGCAGTGGTGTAGTGCTGTGGGTGTGGTGTTGGCAGTGGTGTAGCGCTGAAGGTGTGGAGTGGGCAGTGGTGTAGCGCTTGGTGTGATGTGTGCAGTGGTGTAGCGCTGTGGGAGTTGTGTGGGCAGTGGTGTCGCGCTGTGGGAGTTGTGTGGGCAGTGGTGTAGTGCTGTGGTGTGGGCAGTTGTGTAGCGCTGTGGGAGTGGTGTGGGCAGTGGTGTTGCGTGTTGGGAGTGGTGCGGGCAGTTGTGTAGCGCTGTGGGAGTCGTGTGGGAAGTGGTGTTGCGCTGTGGGTGTGGTGTGGGCAGTGGTGTAGCGCTGTGGGATTGGCTTGGGTAGTGGTGTAGCGCTGTGGGTCAGGTGTGGGCAGTGGTGTAGCGTTTTGGCAGAGGCGTGGGCAGTGGTGCAGCTTTGTGGGAGTGGTTTGGGCAGTGATGTAGTGCTGTGGGAGTGGTGTGGGCAGTGGTGTAGCGCTGTGGGAGTGGTGTGGGCAGTGGTGTAGCGCTGTGGGAGTGGTGTGGGCAGTGGTGTAGCGCTGTGGGAGTGGTGTGGGCAGTGTTGTAGAGTTGCGGGTTTGGTGTGGGTAGTGGTGTAGGGCTTTGGGAGTGGTGTGGGTTGTGGTGTAGCGTTTTGGGAGAGTCGTGGGCAGTTGTGTAGCGCTGTGGGAGTGGTGTGGGCAGTGGTGTAGTGCTGTGGGAGTGGTGTGTGCAGAGGTATAGCGCTGTGGGAGTTGTGTGGGCAGTGGTGTAGCGCTGTGGGAGTGGTGTGGTCAGTGGTGTAGCGCTGTAGGAGTGGTGTGGGCAGTGGTGTAGTTCGTTGGGAGTGGTGTGGGCAGTGGTGTAGCGCTGTGGGAGTGGTGTGGGCTGTGTTGTAGCGCAGTGGGAGTGGTGTGGGCGGTGTTGTAGCGCTGTGGGAGTAGTGTGGGCAGTGGTGTAGCGTTGTGGGAGTGGTGTGGGCTGTGGTGTAGCGCTGTGGGATTGGTGTGGGTAGTGGTGCAGCACTGTGGGAGTTGTGTGGGCAGTGGTGTAGGGCTGTGGGAGTGGTGTGGGTTGTGGTGTAGCGTTTTGGGAGAGGCGTGGGCAGTTGTGTAGCGCTGTGGGAGTGGTGTGGGCAGTGGTGTTGCGTGTTGGGAGTGGTGTGGGCAGTGGTGTAGCGCTGTGGGAGTGGTGTGGGCAGTGGTGTTGAGCTGTGCGTGTGGTGTGGGCAGTGGTGTTGCGTGTTGGGATTGGTGCGGGCAGTTGTGTAGCGCTGTGGGTGTGGTCTGAGCAGAGGTGGAGTGTTGTGGGCAGTGGTCTGGGCAGAGGAGTTACGCTGTGGGAGTGGTGTGGGCAGTGGTGTAACGCTGTGGGTGTGGTGTGGGCAGTGGTATAGCGCTGTGGGAGTGGTGAGGTTTGTGGTGTTGCGCTGTGGGAGTGGTGTGGGCAGTGGTGTCGCGCTGTGGGTGTGCTGTGTGCAGTGGCGTAGCGCTGTGGGAGTGGTGTGGGCAGTGGTGTAGCGCTGTGGGTGTGGTGTGGGCAGTGGTGTAGTGCTGTGGGAGTGGTGTGTGCAGAGGTATAGCGCTGTGGGAGTTGTGTGGGCAGTGGTGTAGCGCTGTGGGAGTGGTGTGGGCAGTGGTGTAGCGCTGTGGGAGTGGTGTGGGCAGTGGTGTAGTTCGTTGGGAGTGGTGTGGGCAGTGGTGTAGCGCTGTGGGAGTGGTGTGGGTTGTGGTGTAGCGCTGTGGTAGTGGAGTGGGCAGTGGTGTAGTGCTGTGGGAGTGGTGTGGGCAGTGGTTTAGCGCTGTGGGAGTGGTGTGGGCAGTGGTGTAGCGCTGTGGGAGTTGTGTGGGCAGTGGTGAGGCGCCGTGGGAGTGGTGTGGGCAGTGGTGAGGCGCCGTGGGAGTGGTGTGGGCAGTGGTGTAGTTCTGTAGGTGTGGTGTGGGCAGTGGTGTTGTGCTGTGATAGTGGTGTGGGTTGTGGTGTAGCGCTGTGGGATTGGTGGGCAGTAGTGTACCGCTGTTGGTGTGGTGTGGGCAGTGGTGTAGCGCTGTGGGAAAGGTGTGGGCATTGGTGTAGAGCTGTGGGCGTGGTGTGGGCAGTGTTGTAGCTCTGTGGGAGTGGTGAGGGCAGTGGTGTCGTGCTGTGGGCGTGGTGTGGTTTGTGGTGTAGCGCTGTGGGAGTGGTGTGGGCAGTGGTGTAGCGCTGTGGGAGTGGTGTGGGCAGTGGTGTAGTGCTGTGGTAGTGGAGTGGGCAGTGGTGTAGTGCTGTGGGAGTGGTGTGGGCAGTGGTGTAGTGCTGTGGGTGTGGTGTTGGCAGTGGTGTAGCGCTGTGGGAGTGGTGTGGGCAGTGGTTTAGCGCTGTGGGATTGGTGTGGGTAGAGCTGTAGCGCTGTGGGAGTAGTGTGGGCTGTGTTGTAGCGCAGTGGGAGTGGTGTGGGCGGTGTTGTAGCGCTGTGGGAGTGGTGTGGGTAGTGGTGCAGCGCTGTGGGAGTGGTGTGCGTTGTGGTGTAGCGTTTTGGGAGAGGCGTGGGCAGTTGTGTAGCGCTGTGGGAGTGGTGTGGACAGTGGTGTAGCGCTTGGTGTGATGTGGGCAGTGGTGTAGCGCTGTGGGAGTTGTGTGGGCAGTGGTGTAGCGCTGTGGGAGTTGTGTGGGCAGTGGTGTAGTGCTGTGGTGTGGGCAGTGGTGTAGCGCTGTGGGAGTGGTGTGGGTTGTGGTGTAGCGCTGGGGGAGTGGTATGGGCAGTGGTGTAGCGCTGTGGGAGTTTTTTGGGCTTTGGTGTAGTGCTCTAGGAGTGGTGTAGCGCTGTGTGAGTGGCGTGGGCAGTGGTGTTGAGCTGTGCGTGTGGTGTCGGCAGTGGTGTTGCGTGTTGGGAGTGGTGCGGGCAGTTGTGTACCGCTGTGGGTGTGGTTTGAGCAGAGGTGGAGTGTTGTGGGCAGTGGTCCGGGCAGAGGAGTTACGCTGTGGGAGTGGTGTGGGAAGTGGTGTTGCGCTGTGGGAGTGGTGTAGGCAGTGGTGTAACGCTGTGGGTGTGGTGTGGGCAGTGGTGTAGCGCTGTGGGATTGGTTTGGGTAGCGGTGTAGCGCTGTGGGAGTGGTGTGCGTTGTGGTGTAGCGCTGTGGGTCAGGTGTGGGCAGTGGTGTAGCGTTTTGGCAGAGGCGTGGGCAGTGGTGCAGCGCTGTGGGAGTGGTTTGTGCAGTGGTGTAGTGCTGTGGGAGTGGTGTGGGCAGTGGTGTAGCGCTGTGGGAGTGGTGTGGGCAGTGTTGTAGAGTTGCGGGTTTGGTGTGGGTAGTGGTGTAGGGCTTTGGGAGTGGTGTGGGTTGTGGTGTAGCGTTTTGGGAGAGTCGTGGGCACTTGTGTAGCGCTGTGGGAGTGGTGTGGGCAGTGGTGTAGTGCTGTGGGAGTGGTGTGGGCAGTGGTGTTGCGTGTTGGGAGTGGTGTGGGCAGTGGTGGAGCGTTGTTGGAGTTTTTTGGGCTTTGGTGTAGTGCTCTCGGAGTGGTGTAGCGCTGTGTGAGTGGCGTGGGCAGTACTGTAGCGCTGTGGGAGTGGTGTGGGCAGTTGTGTAGCGCTGTGGGAGTGGTGTGGGCAGTGGTGTTGAGCTGTGCGTGTGGTGTGGGCAGTGGTGTTGCGTGTTGGGAGTGGTGCGGGCAGTTGTGTAGCGCTGTGGGTGTGGTGTGGGCAGAGGTGGAGTGTTGTGGGCAGTGGTCTGGGCAGAGGAGTTACGCTGTGGGAGTGGTGTGAGCAGTGGTGTAGTGCTGTGGGAGTGGTGTAGGCAGTGGTGTAACGCTGTGGGTGTGGTGTGGGCAGTGGTGTAGCGCTGTGGGATTGGTTTGGGTAGCGGTGTAGCGCTGTGGGAGTGGTGTGCGTTGTGGTGTAGCGCTGTGGGTCAGGTGTGGGCAGTGGTGTAGCGTTTTGGCAGAGGCGTGGGCAGTGGTGCAGCGCTGTGGGAGTGGTTTGTGCAGTGGTGTAGTGCTGTGGGAGTGGTGTGGGCAGTGGTGTAGCGCTGTGGGAGTGGTGTGGGCAGTGTTGTAGAGTTGCGGGTTTGGTGTGGGTAGTGGTGTAGGGCTTTGGGAGTGGTGTGGGTTGTGGTGTAGCGTTTTGGGAGAGTCGTGGGCAGTTGTGTAGCGCTGTGGGAGTGGTGTGGGCAGTGGTGTAGTGCTGTGGGAGTGGTGTGGGCAGTGGTGTTGCGTGTTGGGAGTGGTGTGGGCAGTGGTGGAGCGTTGTTGGAGTTTTTTGGGCTTTGGTGTAGTGCTCTCGGAGTGGTGTAGCGCTGTGTGAGTGGCGTGGGCAGTACTGTAGCGCTGTGGGAGTGGTGTGGGCAGTTGTGTAGCGCTGTGGGAGTGGTGTGGGCAGTGGTGTTGAGCTGTGCGTGTGGTGTGGGCAGTGGTGTTGCGTGTTGGGAGTGGTGCGGGCAGTTGTGTAGCGCTGTGGGTGTGGTGTGGGCAGAGGTGGAGTGTTGTGGGCAGTGGTCTGGGCAGAGGAGTTACGCTGTGGGAGTGGTGTGGGCAGTGGTGTAGCGCTGTGGGATTGGTGTGGGCAGTGGTGTAGCGCTGTGGGAGTGGTTTGGGCAGAGATGTAGTGCTGTGGGAGTGGTGTGGGCAGTAGTGTAGCGCTGTGGGAGTGGTGTGGGCAGTGGTGTTGCGCTGTGGGAGTGGTGTGGGCAGTGGTGTCGCGCTGTCGGTGTGCTGTGTGCAGTGGCGTAGCGCTGTGGGTGAGGTGTGGGCAGTGGTGTAGCGTTTTGGGAGAGGCGTGGGCAGTTTTGTAGCGATGCGGTAGTGGAGTGGGCAGTGGTGTAGCGCTGTGGGAGTGGTGTGGGCAGTGGTGTTGCGCTTTGGGAGTGGTGTGGACTGTGGTGTTGCGCTGTGGGAGTGGTGTGGGTTGTGGTGTACTGCTGTGCGAGTGGTGTTGCCAATGGTGTAGCGCTGTGCGTGTGGTGTGGGCAAAGGTGTAGCGCTGTGGGAGTGGTGTGGGCAGTGGTGAAGCGCTTTGGTAGTGGTGTGGCTTGTGGTGTAGCGCTGTGAGAGTGGTGTGGTTTGTGGTGTAGCGTAGTGTAGTTTAATTGTAAAGAGAGGGAGATCACGGGAAGGTTAAAGGTACAGAGAGTCAGATCACAGGGAGGTTAAAGGGACAGCGAGTGAGATCATGGGGAGGCTAAAGGGACAGAGAGTGAGATCACGGGGAGGCTAAAGGGACAGAGAGTGAGATCACGGGGAGGTTAAAGGGACAGAGAGTGAGATCACGGGGAGGTTAAAGGGACAGAGAGTGAGATCACGGGAAGGTTAAATGGACGGAG